>NW_012130102.1:545902-569725 GCF_000143395.1 Atta cephalotes | reverse complement strand
GAGAGAGAGAGAGATGTAAAAGAGCCTTCTCAAGCTCTTAAAAAGATGGGTAGATAGAATATGATAATATCATTTCCAAGTAATATTTTGTTTTTAAGATATTAAGTATTAGTAATATCTTGTTATAAATATTAAAAATTATATGTTTTATGATGTTTTATATAATATTATATAATATTATTATTTAATAAACAATAACGAGAGAATAAAGGGCACAAGAATCAAATATAAAGAAGTATTTTAAAACATGAAAAGTATGCGTAATATAATCTATAATTGATTAAAAGAGAAGATGCTCATCAATTTCTAAATTACTAAGCGTCAGTGTGTTAGTCTATATGTAGTAAAATAATTAGTTACAATAATTAAAGATGTATATATAATAAATATTGTATAAAAAGATATTAAAAATGAGATATTTGATAAACATGTATGTTACCATCACGACAGATGAATAATAGAATAATCTTGATATTGCAATATCAGATTTTGCTTATTAACGGTAAGTTTTATGTTTTTATACAATATTATTATTTATATACATCTTTAATTTTATATTTATATTGTAACTAATTATTTTACTACAGACTAACACACTGACGTTTAGTAATTTAGAAATTGACGAGCATCTTTTCGACATGCGAAATTTTATGTTATGGCCAGCTAAGTGAGTTGACCAGAGTGGTGATTTTACTCGAACTTTTTTATTATTCTCTTAATTTATTTCCAACTTGACTCGTTATCAGAACATCGGAAAATTTCAAAGAATCGGTTGTCTAACCGTTTGCAAGTGATTTCCGTTTTTCTCAGCAAAGCATCTCTTTGCTCATCGTCATTATGTGTATAATTTTGTCTATTTATTCGACTGCTTTCATCCAATGTAACGTCCTCCTGCATGCATATCTGAAGAAGGTTCAATTATGAGATTGTTATATTTTAACATGTATATATTTTTAATCAATTATAGAATATTATATTATACATACTTTTGATTTTTCATATTTATTTTTCTTTATATTTGACTCTTATGTGCCTTATTCTTTCGTTATGTTTTTCTAAATTAAGAATCCTTCATTCTTGTAATAACTTTATTATTTAATATTAGTAATATTTTATTTTTTAAATGTTAAATATTTCCAATTTATTTAGTAATTGTTACTTAAATGTAGTGAATTATTAATTCATTATTTATTCATCATTACTGATTTCTTTCCGAGATTATCAATATTTCGAGCAGTGATCCTTAGAGACATAATTGAAATAAATCCTTTTTATTCATCGAGTGAATATATAGGCAAATAAAGAAATGTGAATTTCCACCAGATAGGCTTGGTACTAGATGTAGAAAGGACATCTTTACGAATCTTGGCAGACGCAACCGTCTGACGTAATCCCCGGAAATGGACGATGCCAGGGTGGAAGACAGACGGAAAAAATGGGAGTGGCAGACAATACGTCTGCTCTTAGCTGCCTTACGAAATGTCGTTGAATATTATTGTAATAAAAAGAACTTCTTAAAGATTCGAATGTATGAAGAAACCAATAAACAAAAATATTATTTAAAAATATTATTTAAATTATTGTCTCGTTATTAGTCTCTGCAAAAAATGACTGGAATTAAAAATTTACAATTTGAAAAATACGTGTAATACATCCTTAAGGCTAAAATTTTAATTGAGTTCTATTAGAGAGATCTTCGAAATGTTGTACTGTGTTATATTAAGAATGAAAATTAGATATAAGTTAAAATCGTATATAATTTGATTACTGAATACAAAAAAAAGTTTAACGTTTACAATGAAAAAAGTCTAAGAAAATCGTCGAAGAAAAATTCTAAAAAAAGAAAGACACGTCGATGAAAGTTTCTTACCCTAGAAATTAAATTTTTGCTGCTCTACTTACGATGTTCATCTCCTGTTCCTGGATTTCCTTGTACACCTCTACGATTCTCATCAGCGCGAAACCTGCAACACAAAAAACGGACCACGATCAGACTCTGCGATCGTCCTGGGCGGTACTTTTCTCGCGGGAATCGAAACAACCAGAACTTTCGTCCTGAATTATTCAGACGCGGTTGGCGTCGTCGATACTTTAATCCAGCGCGGTGCCACGGCCGAGGGAGAAAAGTGGAGAACGAGAGTAAATGCGGGGGTGCCGTGATAGCTTAAAGCAGCGCGTTACGAGGCTCGAGGCCGCCCGTCCTCGGCCTCACCGCGGAGTGACTTTCCTACCGAAAGCTCGCGAAAGCTCGCGAAAGCTCACCACGAGGAAACAAATGCTCTTGCATCGAGGCCGATCGAGAAAGTTTCCGCGGAAAGCGGAAACTTTTCCCGTGGAAACGTTTCCCGCCACTATCTCTTACCTCCTCGCTCTTTCTCTCTCAGATTTCAGATCTACTCAAGAGGATTTCACGTTGCTTTTGAATGAGCTTGCTGATTTCGCGTCGGTGTAAACTTAGATGAAGCTTACAGAAAAAAAAGAAAAGAAAAATAAATAAATAAATTACTGCATCAAAAGTAGACAGTTTCGTAGATCTGAGATATTTATGTTTATGCGTTAAAAGGAGAGATTATAAAACTTCGTCCTATTTGAGCGGCTTCAATTTACAACAATTAACAAGTACGCACGATACAAACCGCTTACCGGCATTAGTCGGCAATTAAGCATATTTTGCATCTGGCAAAACACATTTAGATACGTTGACCGCTCGGAGAATTTTTTGCTATCTTTTTAACAGCAAATGCAAAAATTGTGCGGTGGTAAATAAAGGAAAAGTAAATTTTTTTTTCCATATACGTCACGTATAAAACGTTCGCTTATATTAAAAAACACCGACGTTAAATAATACATATTTTTTACATCGACCCCGCCCATGAACAGAGGAGAAGATGATTGTGGTAATAATACATATAATATATAAATATATAATGATCCCTTTTAATATCTCCGTTATTAGATAGCGAATTCTAGTGATTACTTATGAAATTATTTTCTCAGTAACTCGCCGTTACATCATGACGCTAATAAGTTAATAGCCAGCATTTATTACAAGGCATTTTTATCTTTAAGCATTTCGAAATAAGTTTTTAAAATACATTTTAGCATTTAATTACACATACTTTCTCGTCTTTTTTAAATTTGAACATATATATGAAAAAAATGACATATCAACAGCATTTTGGTTTAATAAAATTTTATTTGTTTCATTAATACTGTTGTTACAAATCAACAAGATTATTTTCAATTAAAATAATGCTGTTAATACATCATTTTTTTCAGTGTATTATACAAATATGTGCATATTATTGCTTGTTATTTAATATTTTATTTGACTGCATACACGTTGAGTTATGCAAAGTTAAACAATAGCATGGCATTATGTTAATGGGTTCCTCTGAGCATGCTGACAATGTTAATTACCTTTTACAAGGTTTTTTTAGTCAAATAACATAAATAAACATAAATCAATTGTAGCTCTACTGATGTTAATCTATAATTACATGTTACTATAAATTTTTATTACTGAGCAGCCTATACGCAGAAGAAGTTATGTGTATTTGTACGCATTTGCATACATTTTACAATATTTTACTTTTTTGTTAGTTTTTTAATACTGTATTGTCTTTTAAACAAAATCAATTTTTCAAATCCCTGTTTTTGTGTAAGATCACATTATTATCTCTGTTTCTCTTCGAGTGTCATCGCATTTTTATAAATAATATATTCCAATCAAAAATATTTCGTAATTTTGAGATTAGAGTCGATTGGACAATATTTTGACGAATGTAATCGTTAAGTTTTAAATTTAAATTTAAATAAGAATCTTATTTTAGATCGTACATGTGAAAACACAACCAATACAAACTAGAAATTAAATGCCTATAACAATCAAAGCTGGATCATTAATGTTTAAATAATTCCATGTAAATTATATATACATACTATACATGTACATAATTACATATACATATACCATGTTTATAGTCATTCGAACTGCGCATCGAATTGGTTTTCCGGGCTTTGAACGCAATTAAACTACTGTAATAATAATATTACACAAATTAAATTAAATTGACAAGCAATTTTTAATAATTTGATGCTCAATCAGCACCATATTAGAAAGATATTAATGTGCTAAAAAAACTGTAAATAACTGTAAATAAATTTATTGCGAGAAACATTACTTCGGAATAAATTTAAATATTGATTACACAGGTACACAAAAGAAGTACCCTGTGCTGGGGTAAAATCCCAGCTATTCTTATGTATTTTGAGTCGCTGAATACGAATCTGATATCAAAATAGGACCATAATGATTCATTTCTTCCCATTTTTTTTCGCTCTAGATTGAAAATTTGCCCTGGATGGGGGGGGGGGTGGGAGGGGGGAGGGGGAGGGAGGGTCTTCACCTCAGGGTAGTTTTTTGTAGATCTGTGTTATCAGTCAAGTATAAAATGTAAATAGGATACCATAATCTTCTGCACTAATAAAAGGGGCGGAATGTTTCGTTCCTTCTGCACATATGGATTTTTCCGTTACGTCCGTTGCGGAAGGAGTCGCAAGAAGATATCGGTGGTGCTGCTCCTCGGTCACGTGCGACAAATATCGCCTAACGCACGTGACGGTGGATACTGGGCTATCTCGTATATTTTACCTCCGCCTCGCGAAACGATATATCCGCGCGTATCCGCGCGATTTTTACTCCTACGAGTTTTGCATTTTATCGAGCGGCAACTTGATATCTCGAATACACCCCCGGCAGATGTATTAGTTATTCCGTAATGTTACACAGAAAAGATGAATTTGCGCTGGGTATCTAAAAATTTAGCTGGACACAATTCTGGAAAAGATTATGTTGGACCATATATCTGAATAATTATAAATAATATAATTATTTAAACATTAAATAAAAGTGAAAAACTCTTATAAAGCAAAACTTTTACGTTGTATAAAATTTTCATCATTTTTATACCTGAGAAATACAACAAGATGTATATAATCTATTAACAAAAGAAGGAAGCGCTAAACTCTCAAATATTTGAGAGAACTTATGTAAAAAGAGAACTTATGTAAAACTTTGAACAAGAAATTATCTATAAGAGAACTTGAACAACATTTTAGCACTAAAAGTATAATACGTTCTCACTTAATTAAAAATAATATCTTAAAGTAAATAATAGCTACAAAAAAATCTCTAAGAATTTCTTTTAACAAGGCAAACTTCTCTTCTGAGAATTCCAGATTTTTTTTTTAGAAATTTCTACGTTATTAAAGTTTTATACATTCATAAAACGCTAATTATAGTTCATTAAACTTAACCACGTTATATCTCATGACCGTAACGGTCTCCGAGGAGAGTTTATCTCTGTCCCAGATCTCATCGATCCGGCCAATCCCCTTTCTGGATTTCACCTAAACCTGATGATCCCAGGGCGCATAAATTCGGAAACAGACCGGCGGTATGTCCGGCGAATTTTAGTATCCTCGTAAAGTAAAATACGTTCCTCTATTCTCCTTGCCTTCAGCAAACTGCGGGGTCACGTGCAGCTGCAGCGACAGCTATTACCTGGTCCTTAAATGAAAGGCTAAGGATAGCAGACAACGTAGACAAAGGGTGCGCCCGTCGTGTCTCAACCATACAGTATCGTAATCCTCCGCCCACACGGGAAACTCTAGAGCGGAGAAGTCCGTTTATACGTGCACTATGTATATACAGGGTAGCTCGGGAAAATATCACCGTGCAAGAGTGCCTCCGCTATCCACCGGGATCCGCGAGATACAAACGTCAGATCCTCGAGGATCCATGGATTTTAAGCGGTATAGATTCGAGAATAGATCTCAGATAGCGAAAGCCTACCCCGGATTACGGTTCCCGACGTCATGAATCTTCAAAGACTCACCGATTCCGAACGTCACCCTCGAATGTACACATTGCTGCATTGATAGAAAAGTGACGCAAGTTAAAAGTTGGCATTTTTAAGATAATGAAAGAAAATTAACCCCCAAAGATTAATATAATTTTGTCGATACATTTATAGCTCATTTGTGTCACAATTCTGATAAGGGATGAAATTTATCTACCCCTTTAAGAAATTAAGCAACAGTGGTAAAGAGGTTAGAAAATTATTTTGACTAATTCTAGTCAAAAATCACTTATTCTATCAAGGAAATATTAACATCCTTTTTACGTCTATAATGTTTGAACAAAGAAAATATTGAGAATTTAATTATTTTGACTCCTCGTATCTTCAAAACTATCCTTCTATGCTCAATTTAAATTTTTTCTCATATCATATAGTATCGTTTAGCATACAGTTTGATTCGAAATTCAAGGGCCCAAAATACAAAGGCTAAAAAAATGTGGATTTTTGAGGTTCATTTTTTACTCGAAATTTTAACGCAAATTCAATCAACAGCATCATGGTCAGTAATAAAAATTTTCAGATATGTGATACAAACAAAAAATTTTTTTATCTAACAGTATTTTGTTCCAATAGAATTTTAAAATTAGATACTGAAAAGTTGCTAATTTTGAGATTCAATTTTCTTCAAGGCTCAAGGACATATTGCTTTCGTTGCAACTATTTAAAATGTACCTACGATCACAACAAACTATGTACACTTTTTTAGATGTAACCACGAGTTTTCTTTACATGTAAATGAAGTTCGTTATGGTTATGAACAAAATTAAAAGATTTAACTGAAGTGATAATTTAACTGAAAAAATTAAGTTACAGTAGTTACTTAAATGAAATGAACAAAATAAAGTTATGAAATTCAATGTACTTTTAATAAAATTTTATGAACATGTAAATTTCATAAATTTTCACGAAAAATACATTAAATTTTATGTACACATGTACACAAATATACTTTTTAGTTATAAATATATTAAATTTAATGTAATGTCTCACACACACATACACATGAAATTAAATTCAAATTGTATAACTTAAAAGTTAATAAAATTTAAGAACATTTCTAACAGTACGTAATGTTAATCATTTGATATCAATCATTGCTGAAGAAGGACTTATGTTTCGAAAAGTAAGTAATTTCATGTTATTACTATATGTTCTTCGTACAATAAATTCATGATATATTGATTTATAACCTCAATTGACTCGATTATAGATCGTTCTTCTTTTATAGATTTGCATTCAATTTTCTATCAACAATGATATGTCTGATTCTCGATTATCAAGATTCTTGATGAACTCGATTCTGTTTTTGCTAATAAGAATTTTTTTTAATTATTTAAAATTCTAAGTTCTCCAGCACGTTTCTTCGGCAATGCAAAGTGCCGGATGTTGTTCGGACCCTTTGCGAAATATCCCATGGACGTGATCCACCCATACGAAGTATCCTCACGAAAGCTGTTCGGAGCTTTTCCACGTGACTTCCCGCATCGACCACCCCCTCAATCCCCGAGCGGATTTTCCGCGGTCGCCATGAATCCGTTGTTCCTGCTTACGGTGAGCGTTAAACCCCTCCGTGCGACGAGCATTAGCTCTATCCTGACGAAGCCACATGCTTATAGGGGGGACCGAAAGCCTCGCAAACGTTACACGTTTCTCTTCCGTTACACGTAAACGCCAAGCTTTGCGGATCCAGAAATTTGTTTTTCCCTCCCGGGGGGAGGGGAGGAGGAGGAGGAGGGAGGGGGGAGAGTGTCCAATGGCGCGTCGCAAGCAAAATTTTTTTAAGGTGAAAATGAAAAAATAGAATGTTATTATTTAAATTATCACATTGAAAAAGTATTATTAAACGTATATAATTCATAAAACGTTTTATTTAAAATTATATTAACGCAAAAGAAGGATAACATAAATAGAATTTGTTTTTTATACCTAGAAGTTTCTTAAATTAAAAAATATTTTTGGAGTCAAAATTGTGATTAAGAAATATTTAAAAAATATTATATACAACGCTTTGCTATAAATTTTTAAAAGAGAAGACTACCAAGGGAGAGCCACATGGCCTCCTCATAGGACATAGATCCGCCAGTGACGCCAAGAGCGATTAAAGAGACATCGAAATAAAACAAGAATAAATAAATCAAATTCGTGGAATGACAAGGCAAATAATTCACTCCCTTCTCAAAGTTAAGTTTGCCATCTCAGTTCGGAGAAAGAGGACATCGGATATACAGATTTATGCGATACTCATTCAACATTCGACGCACAGTGTACGTCGTTACCGTTGACGGGCATCCAATATCACGGAGTAAACTAGAAGGACTCCGTTAAAGCAAGGAACCGGTAATCTAGGAGGATAGCAAGATAATATACATCTCAGATAGGATAACCCAAGAACATCCTAGTGAGAACGTCTCGTTGTCGTGTAACGCGATCGCATTAGGCGACCCATTTACACCCGTTCGACGCGGAACTACCTGCGACGTGTCGCAGGCCATCCTCCTGTTAAGGCCCTCTTTCACCGCCCTTCAATCTCAACGTTAATGCACCCAGCCGGCTATGATATAGGGAAAGAGAGAGGAAGAGGGGGAAGGGTGGCGGCGCGTTTCTCTCGTACTGGGTTTCTCTCTTGTTACACAATGGGAAGCCTCGCGTTACAAGTGTAAACGGGAACCGACGACGCCTGAAATACTACGAAGCTGCGAAGCTTGCGCTTACCCCCGTGCATGCGGAGGTGTGAAAGTACATGAATGTGCGAAAGCCCTCTAAGGGCAGACGCCCTTAGACGTTGCACGTTCAGCGAACGGCTGGTCTCAAATATTCGTACTGAAGGGAAATTTTGCAGAGGCATCGCGAGATGTAAATCGCGCGACGTTAGAATCCGTCACTATAATACTTCGTTGCGTTCTATCGAAATTAAACTCAATTGTTAGTCGGGTTCAGTTGGGTTCAGATGTAATTAACGCGATCGTCCGACGATGCCAATTGTCACCCTGCAGTATTTCCGTGAATCCGAAAGCGATCTCGAGACTTTGAAGCGTCGAGAATAAGCAGCAGCACAAAATAATTATATAAAAAAAAAAGTTTTCAAGCTAAAGAAAAAAATCGAAATATTAAAATCAAATATTATTTTTTTTATATTTATTGAAAAATTTTTAAAACTTGTAAAAAATTATAAAAAAAATTTAACTGTGATGACGGTATATACATTTCTGTGAAATGTCTTATTTTTTTTTAACATTATAATTATAAAAAAATTAATGGTTTTTAAACTTGCTAAGAATAAAATTTTGTTTTGTCGTATTTAAATAAAAATTTATTTCAGTAAAATAAATCCTACAAATATATTTTTAAGTATTTAGCTTTTCCTTAAGTATCTAAAAATTTAGCTAGATACAAATTTAAAAATAATTTTTGGATCATTAAAGTAAGTATGTAAAACACTCAAAACTAATTGCAAGAATGATTAAACTTTTTGCAGCATTGTCATCAACACTTAAGCATTTCAGATAATTATTTCGATGATCCAAAACTATTCTTAGATTGTTTTCTGTATCTGGCTAAATTTTTAGATACTTCAGTAAATCTCTTCTTTCAATGCAGTGTTTTCAGATTTCCCGAGACTTAATCCACAATTTTTTTTAAATTCATGGCTTTCTAAATCCTCGCATCGTTAAAATCAGGGCTTATTACAGTCCTTATTAATCCTTTCACTCCAGCAGAATTTTCTCCCCCCCCCCCCCGTTGATGATATTTAGATGTTATATTCAAAACGCCAAATCCTCGCGACGAAAGAGGAGGGAAGGGAGAAATGGGGGAAGGGAAAAAGCGTAGTAAAGCAGCGTGCAAAACGTCGGGGATGTAGTTTGACCATCGAGTCAAACGGAATGTACGATTTCACGTCGACAAGGGTCCGCCTGGAGGTTGTGGATGCTAATATTGAATCAACGGGAAGTAAACATGGGTTGTTTTCGATTTCGCCGACTCTCACCGGGAATCCAACCGTACGATTTTTCCGGCCGATTCGCAAAAGGCCGATATGCAAATCCGACTTGCCCGAAAATATCACGTGCAAAACCATCGCGAGTCAACTATACCGCGTGCCTTATATGTGTATATAAAATAAACTGGTACGATTTTGCCCGGGAAAAAGAGTGCTCAAACATATTTGAGAATAATTTTTTTCCTTTTATAATTATTATTTTTCATAATCCATGATTAAAGAATAAAAGTACACAAAAAAATTTGCTAAATCTTAATATAAATTTTTTTGAATTAATAATAATAAAGGACAGACCAGAAATGTTCATCGAATCTGTCGATGCCAATTTTTTTGATGATTCTTGAGGCCAAGAAAATATACGCATTACGGCATTTTTTAACGGCGGTTTCGTTTTCGAGATATATATAAATTTTTGAAAATTCAAAAAATTCAAATTGCTTATTCTTCAAAGAGAGCTTGTTATGAAAACATTTAAAAAGATTTTTTTTGCAACAAATAGAACATTTCGGGACTGCGAAACGAGTTCTTTAAATTACGTTTCAAACGCTAAATATTGTTTTTGTAGGGAATAATGATATCAATATTCTAATTCTTTGAAAGAATTATTAATAACAATTAATTAATTAATTTAATAATTAATTAATTTAGCTTAACGACGATTACTTTATATAATTAATCATAAAAAAGGATAGACAAATTACAGTTATTGCATAAAACTTGTGCGGATAATTGACAAATATGAATGTCCAGCTTAATGCCTAACTACAATTTTGCGATTTTATTTTTATTCGAATGAACTGTTATTATTATTTGCCGTTATTGTGTCGCTGTGAAGTAAGTAATTAGTTGGAACGAGGGCATAACTGAGATAATGAAATTAATTAACTTTTGATGATTACGTAGCAATTGAATTGTGCCGCTTAATCGTCATCTCTCTTCGATATTTTACGCTGGCTCGTTTATTAACAATACTAAACAATATTCATTATTAAACGTATGCGAAGCTAAACGACGGTGAAGCGGCTGTTTCCGCCTTGTGGTTGGCAACACCGACAAATTTGCGAAATAACAGCAACGCTAGTGGACCTCGCGAGTTCTGTATTCGATTAAAGCGGATTAAATCGCGGTGTAAACCGAATTTGATATCGTATATCACATACATTATCAACTAATAACAGAATCATTCGAAGAAAATTCTATTAAAGATCATATACCGACTTTGTTTCCCATCTTAAAAATCTAGGAATAAATAAAAATGCACATTCGATTATTTCCTACGATTTAATGTGACATTAAATATTAGGTCTGTTTATGTTGCTTGCACTTTTTGCATTCAGCATTTTTATTTTCTCTCTCGTCAATGCCCGAATATATATTTATTTCATTTCAAGTGCAAAAATTTTTGAGGATTTCAAACAACGCGAATAATCTTATTCTTTTGAAAAATTACACTCATTTGTATACCATTTTTAATTTTAATTAAAATACAATTTGTAAAATTAAAATTAAAATTGTATACGATTTACTTTATCGGATTAGCGGATTTTTATTATTTCGCGCCTGGATAATAATTGCGAATAATTACCGAACTCATTAATCATCTTTATCACCGCGATGCTTTATCGTCCATTTTATGAGTCTGCTTCTTCTATGCAAAACGGCGCAGTTTGATAATCAAACATTCTGGCGCAACGATTGGAACAAAGTTGCAGAAACTAGAAGCGCAAAGAAAACGAAGCAAATTTAGTTTCACAAAGTTCTCGTTTTCTCCTATGAAAACTTGATGAGCAACCCCTCTCGTCCAGGTGCTTTTTAACTTTCGGCATGAAAAACTCGGTATTAATTAAAAGATGATTCGAGTTATTGCAATCAAGTCGTCAGTTTGCAAAATTATCGATATTAAAGCGCACCGCCGTATTAAAAACCGAGCGATTCTTCGCGCGACATTTACATTAGAATAGCATCCGGAATTTCGTTGCGTTAATATTCAAGGTATCGTAAATTTCGGGATATTTCGAAACGTTGCGCGGTAATACTCATTTGATTTAGAAAAATTGGATCCAGACGTCGTTTCCGGTGCAGTTCCGATGGAACCAGTTTCCGGAATACTTCGCGATCGTAACGCGCTTATGGTCTATATGCAGACATATATGCAGGCAATAAATTTCCTCGGTTTGGGTGCGGGCCGTAATATATATATTTCTTCGCCCACTTCCCTCTTACGTGATACCACATTACCGCCACAAAATGGTAGAATGTTGTAAAAGGAAAATATAACGTTGCGAAATTAATTCTGTCGACTTTCACGTGGCTGCGTGTCTCTGCGAAATGCCGAATAAAATGCACGAAGACAGATTTATTTGGCACGTGAAAATTCTGAGAAAAATTTTACATAAGAATTTTCAATCGACTGAACAACGTTTGCATTTGATAAAATCTCAGGAGAGACAGAAACTTGAAAAGGAAGCTTAAGGATTTTGAGGATCTGAAAAATTGTATCTTTAGACATGCACAGTTGGAAAATTTGTGTTAAATTTAACATATTATTTCAGAATTTCACAAACAGGTTCATTTAAATTTTTGTGTTAATTTAACAGAAAATAAATATATTAAGAAATAACACAATATTATGTAGAAAATTAACATAAAAAGTAACTATAAAAATAGTAAGGAAATTGTTCGCAAGCATTTTTTTTCAAATTAATTTATATGTTGAATTAATGCATTTTATTCATTTATCTTAAAATTTATAATACATTATTTTTATATTATAATATATTAATTGTTCACTTACTCAAATGAATAGTATATTATTTTACACGATTTTAACATTATATTGAAATATTGAATACCAATTTAACATAAAATGTTCAAATAACACAATCACATTATAATTAATATAAATTAATACTCGGATAAAAATTTAACAAAAAATGTTAAGCATCGATTTTAATATAAAAACAAAATATTCATTAAGTACTGTGTGCAGACTTCATTTTTGAGCTCTTATAATTAGTATCCTGCGAAGCGCATCAAAAGATTTTTTTCCTCATTCAAAGCTTTAAATCTTTAATTAATTTCCTATAATTTCGAGATATTATTCGTTTCGACTATTGAATCAAAATTACTCAATAATGCTCCTTAACGGGCAATAATCGTACGGTATAATGTAATACGACCACATGACGACGAAATCCCACGTTAATTAGTTCGAGATGGTCGAGCCAGCTGAAAATTGTTTATCTTGGCCCGTCTCGCTGGGCTAGGTCGAAATGTTGTCCCAGCCTAACCCCATCTGAAATCCCTTCCTTCCGCTTCAAGGTGCACCCCTTTCCACCTTTCCTCCCTCTCGTTAAGCCCAACGAAACGAGACGGGCTCGGATCAGTTAAGGTGGAGAGAGAATACGACCACCCGTGACTAAACCGAGGATACTCCAATTTGTCTTAATTTTTCGCGTACATCGCTGACATCTCCAATTATTCCGCAGTTATTATTTTTTTTAAAGCCCATGCTCGCAATCAGTTGTATGAACAACAAATATGGAGTGAATCGCAACAAGGTACATAGAAGCTATAGAAAGAACGATTTTGACGAAAGATTTAAAATTTTGCACGACTCTCTCTATATTTAATAATTAGATTCTAATCACTAACATCAGTCCCAATTATGGTAATCAGTGAATTCACAGTGAAAATCAATTAAAAAAATCAATGAAATGTGGAATCTCTTGCATAGCTAACCTTCACTGTTAGAAATGCTTCCTTTACATGTAAATGAAACTCGTGATTATGAACGAAATTAAAAGTAATGAATGAATTCAAATGAAATGTAAGTTACAGTAAGTTACTTGTTAAATGTAATGAATGTGTACATTAAATTTCATGAAATTTTTAACAGTGTACATTAAGTGTTTAAAGAAATTCAAGAACATTTCTAACAGTGTTGCTTTATAAATTCAATTAATGTATATTGGAAATATCAGTATTTTAATTATGCAATGCTCAAACTTCCCTTCTTTTTTTATTTGAACTTCACTAATTCAGATTTAGAAAGTACAGATTCGAAAATAATTTTATTGGAAACTCAAACTTGTTATCAAAGTATCAAAAATTATTTATCATGTCACTCATTATTTTCTCAGTTTCTGACAATTATTTTGATGGTCAAATAAAATTATTTTCAGTTCTACACCCAGCAAAATCGTTCTTTCTGTGTAGAAGTAAAAAAGATAAGTGCATAGAAGGCGTAAACTCAAATAACTCAAAACTCGATTAAACTTTTCCGGATAATTAAAATCGAATATATAATATTGCCGAGTAAACGTGCACAATGAAGCAATTTCGGTTTGGGATGATAATTATTACTCTATTATTAATGGAAGCTTTAATTATCTGATTCCATATTCCTTCCATATTACTTCAAAATAGAAATCCCCAAATTATCTAAGACCGTGAAGATAATTGAAACAGAAAATTTAATATTGATCATTCATTATTGATTTATGTTCAGACTAGATTGTTCGGGCATTTTTCGTCTCGCAGTGCCTTTCTCCTCAGAGAGCAGGAGAGAACTTGCTATCTTTGATCAGACGCATGTCAAAGAACATACAAAATATGTTGCAAAATGGCGGCTCCCCCGAGTCGGCGAAATCGAGCCGTGGGGAAGTTTCGGTATTCAAAAAGAGTAACGACTCGTGTCAAGGGAGCTGCTAAAGGCTAGAGGAAGGAAGTATACAGGGGGGCGAGACACAAGGTGGATTCAAGGGGATACTAGCAAGATAGAGCTGTCAAGAAGAGGGATGAAGTAGGCGCGTGCCACCCTCCACCCTCTCTCACCCCCTTGTTACGTTATTCCAAAGTGATACAAAGCATGTCGGAGAGATCAACGCCACTCCGAGACTGATCTGACCAATTCGCAAAATAAATATGTATACTCGAGGAACGAATGGATGGCCAATCCAAAGTTACATCTAGGAGAATCCCAATGTATTGAACCCTTTGAACGCGCGCACTTTCTCGATAAATTGAATAAACGAGTAGGAATAAGTGCAGACACGATTATTAATGAAATGCAATCTACCATTTTACCAAGAATAGTTTCTGTAAAAAAGAGTAAATATACATTTGCTATATAATTTTTTTTTTAGAACGATCATATTTATCATCGTAAGCTGGATTCAAAGATTCCAATAAACAATTCTATCTCGCAAGAGTAACTTATGTCTTCTTGCTCGCGAATTCGAGGCTAAATGTAATGTCTCATTTTCCGTTCAGAGATAGTTTCTAAAAAAAAAGTAAATTTTTATTTTATAAAATATGAAAAAGTAATTACTTATATATAATTTTTTAAGAAGATTACAACCATTTTTTATCGTTGCAAGGTGGATTCGGGGAGATAAACAACTTCGTCCCGCAAGAGCAGTTTATTTCTTCGTCTCTCGCGGACTCGAGGGAGTCGGGGGAGGCCTCTTGATTGCAAGAGCGCGTCGAATAAATAAACGCTGGTCGATCTCATCCTTCTCGTCCTTCTTGCTGGCGGGAAATTCGAGGGGAAGGTAGGAAGAACGCGGAGCGGTATATATATATATATATCGTGGATTACAAGCGAAACCATCTGCTAGCTGATAAAAACGTCCGCGGCGTGGTGGCGAGAAAAGCTTACTTTCCGAAACGAGGTAGAAGCGTCGAGGAAGGTGTATCGTCAGGATAGTGGAATCAGAAAGGAGCGACGAAAGGGGTGGAGGTGGTAAGAAGGTGGGTCGCGCGCTTCGGAATTTAATCTAAAGTAGAATCGCGCTCCCCCGAGTAAAGCTCGCTTACACTTTATTTTATTTCGCTTTATACGTTTCCCGCGTGCTTTCAATGGCAGAGCGCGTCCGACGCCGTTACGACTCGCGAATCCTTAAAGCCGCCTCCTTGGATCTTCTCAGGAGGGTTACGAATCCTAAACGATTTGACGTCCGCTAAGGGATTACAGTTTGGGATGGATTTTTGATCCGACGTAGTTTAATCGGATTCTATGATACGAAGGGATACGTTTCTTAGGAGCATAGACCTTTAATCCATTGAATCTTCAAAACGTTGAAAATTTCTGATTTCAAATTCTTTACCTCGGTAGACTCGATTCTAATGGAGTCATGTTTAATAAATTGTTTCTCAATTTTTTTTGAGAATCTTGAATTTTTTCTCGCCTATAAAGAGATATTTAACTTACGATTAGATGTTTAACAGATTTTTTAAACAATAAATTGTTGAATGCATGAAAAATCTTTTTTTTTTATTAATTAAAAATGATTTTATAGTGAATTTTTGAAAATTTCTCGTGGAATTTTTTCCGATACGGAATTTTCGCGAAAAGGTTTCGTATTCGAGGCCAATAAATCTTTTGCTGGGAGAGAAGATGGTGGCAGGGTTGTGTTATAAGATCGATCGATCGTCAAAGTGCAGAGACGTGTACGTCGCCCCGAATATTCTCGCGTGAATAGTCGTTTCTTCATGAGCATCTCGAAGGATAGAAAAAACCCATGTAAGAGAATTAAGCAGGATGAGTAAACCAACGAATTTTTAGTTCTGAAATAGTGGAAAGGTACGTGAATATTCTCTCTCTCTCTCTCTCTCTCTCTCTCTCTCTCTCTCTCTTGAATCATATATTGTATATACTGTACAAAAAATATACACAACATATATTTGTTTCAAAAACATTGAAATTACAAGATATAGTTTTATGTATATATCTTTCCAAATACATATTATAATTATATATTATTATAATAATAAATACTTAACATATTTATTAATTTTATTAAAATCGTTTTCTTAAATCACAAGTAATTCACATTACAACATTTTACGGATATATTCAATTTAATTTATAAGCACAGATATAATGGTTTATCCTTTTTTAAAAGAAGACAGGAAAGTCTAGTCGTGCAAACACCAATCTTCTGCATTGCTTTATTAAAGTGAGATCAAATGCAATCGGGAAATTATTGGCAGCGCACACTCGTTTCGCAGAGCAAATTAAAGTAGGTCCGATTAAAACGCGAACTTCGTACCATGCCGGAAATGACGTGATCGTTGGCGAATAGGAATCTGCTCGCGACGCGCGTAATTACATCCCCCAATGTTTGAAACCCAGCTAGTTTCGACAGTGCTCAATTCGATGGAAACTCAAAGTTCTAAAAGTTTATAATATAAACAATCCGATTTGTGTGACAATTGATGTTCTCACACATGGAAGATACTACGTGTTATACGCAAAATTCCAAGTTGTTGAAATTTTATTTAATCTTTTACACACAAATATTTAAGAGCTCCAATATTCCAATATATTCAAAAAGAATACCTAAAATCAGAGTTGGTAAAGACCAATGTTTTTTTTTAAGAATAAAATGTATTGTGTTTTTTCTTAAATATGTTTTTAATGCTTCCAATATTATATTATAATAATTTAATGCTTTAAACAGTACTATAAAAAAAATACATTTAAAACACATTAAGAATATCAATTAAGCATGCTTTAAATTGTTTAAAACACGTTTTTTTACCAACCCTGCCTAAAATCTCAATGCTTTGAAATTCAATACGGCTGAGACGTTAAAGTTTCAGAACTTTATAATTTTCAATATATCGAAAATTTCAAGACTTCGCAATTTTATGCAAGTCCAATATGTCAAGGATTCCAATTACAGGAACAAATTTCGTCAACTCTTTGTTTTTCAAGAAATAATGAAATGTTTCTTGAAGAATTTTTTACGTTGAAAATGAATGTGCCTTTCAAGAAATGCCATCACTCTTCAACTTTAGAAATTTCGTTTTGTATCTCTTATGTAATAATCTGTAATACATACGAATATATATGTGTGTGTGTGTGTGTGTGTGTGTGTGTGTGTGTGTGTGTGTATGTGTGTGTGTGTAATATATAAAAAAATTTAAATATTTCTTTACAATATGAAAATAAATGTATAATGGTGTAAAATTCCTTTATTCGCCAATCAAAATTTCAAGAATCTCGATGACGTTCCCCACATTCGCTCACTGGATACGATACAAAGAATTTTTGCATTCGAGAAATAAAATTTAGGTTTATACGCAACTACTTTAAAATGTTAAATGTGCCGGAGATCCGTCCTGTATTTAAGGCACTCGTCCGGAATGAATAAGACGTCGGGCTTTCACAAGTACGAGCGAAAACAGTCGTAATTGGCCTCTCGGTTCGGATAAATGCGTCTGGGGTGGGACGGGGGGGAGAGGGTAAAGTGGCGAATCCAAGCGAATCCGGCGAATCGCTAAATTAAATGACATCCTTTTATTACGCGTCTCGCTACTTCCTCCCCCACCCGATTCCTTCATCCTCCCGTTCTTCGCTTTAAGCGAGACCGTAACTCCCGTCGTTAGGTCTTCAAGCTCAGCTTGGTGCTGTCATGCAAATACGAGCAATTTAATAACGCTGCCGAGATATCGCGTGCACCTTTACAAAGTAAACATTTCAGCTGCAACACGCAGCATCCAGAGTTACGACGATATTTACGCAACGCGTCCTGTCATTCTTCGTCTTTCCAATTAGGGAAATATAATTTATTTTGACTATCGCATGGACCTTAAAAATGGCAACTTTTCTATTTGCAGACGTTCTAAAATCTAAATGTAGAGTCATATTTTTATAAAATTTATCCAAACAATAATATAATTATAAGTATATAGGTATATACGTGGCGTGCGAGAGAATCATATTTATATATGTGAGAATATAATATTTTTGACAGATAATTTGTAATTTCTTTTACATTTCCCAAGAATATTATAAACATTCAACGTATTTCAATCTTAAAGTTCTAGATCACAAGTTTAAAGTTGTAATCCTAAAAGTAAAATTTTTCAAGAGCGTTTGAAAATTTCACGTCTACGTTCTACATTTAAAAATTCTAAAGCTGCTTCTATGATTTGAAAATAGTAATTGAAATACGTATCTTCAAGAATATTCGCATGTTTCTAAAGGTTTCTTGATTTCAAGTCCTCTAAGAGCGTCGAATTTTCAAGGTTTCAAGTTCTTAAAGCTCAAAAGTTCCAAGCGCTCAAAATTCGCATTTTGTGAAGGTGGCATTTACATTTTCGTAAGCTGTTATGCACTTTCATGTAAAAGAGCGTGCGATATGACGTTCGCGGGGGACAAGTCGCGCCGCCGAATTACTGAACAAAAGGGGGTGTTGCGCGAGCGGGAGTGTTGCGACTGCATAGCACAGATATAAAGCGACGGGGTTGGTGTCGCGGGAATCTTCGGGTGCATTTCCATTTCAAATGCGCCGATACGAACCCGCCTCGCATCTTCGCCCCGGTTCTCTCAGCGAGCTCACGAAACACGATGCAATCTCGCGTAATGAAACGTTTCCCCGTACCGGATATCTGTACCCGCTTTTACAGAGGGTGCAAGGACACTTCCGATTTTGATTAGAACTCGAGACCGAGACTTGTATTCAAAGGGCAACAAACAAAAGAATTGGCTTCTTATCGCAAAGTTGGTTGCGCGTGACGAGCATCGAAAAGTCTCTCTTCTTCTTGAATTGTAAATTTATCTGTACGATACTTTATACGTAAAGAAATGTAATTTTTATCTCAAGCACGTTATAATCTGGAAAAGAAATCTGGTAATAATTATTAAATGTATTTTGTTTAACATATTGACAATATTTTGGTGCATTATCAAATGTAATAATAGTAATCAAAGCAGCAAGATGAGTTAAATAACTTAATGACATTTTTAAAATTAATTCAGAACATTATATTAAAGTATGTCGAAACTCTTTTTAAAAATGATTGTACGACATAGAATCAATCTTATTAGAATCAGTGAGAAATTTTTTTAAAAGTGTCCATGTTGGCTTTAGACACTAAAAAAAATTATTCAAAAATATGTAAAGGCCGTGAGCTTTGTTTAAAAATAATCTTAACTGAAAACTGAAATTAAGTAATTTCAGTCTTTTTTAGATTTTAGAACATTCGATTAAAATTATTTTACTAAAGCTTTATCTAAGTTCGATTATTATTAACAGACTTTTTTCAGTAGAGATCGAAAATCTGTAAAAATCGATCATCTTTCATGGCATATATTTGCAAAGGAAAAATTAACTTCATTAATTCTCGGCAAGAATAATGCTATGTTTCTTCACTTACCACTAATTTTCAGACAGTCCGCGCTTCATTAAAAGCTATTACGACTTATTAAAAGTTTTACGCGAGTCTATTGGTGTTACGTAATAAGATATTACAAGTTATTACAAGTTATAACGAAAGACCGACTCGTCATCCTCCGCTTCTTTCCATGCAAATAAAGAATGCAAACTGTTCAGACGCTATGACCATGTCGCATTATTGTACAAGTTGCGATAAAGAATTTGCCGCTGTTGTTACACAAAAGTTTTGTAGAAATATATCATCGCGTAATAGCTGTAGACTTGTAACTTGTTACAAGTCTTGAGCGAATATATTTGTTATTGCATAACTTCTTACAAGTTATTAAGATTGGAACCATTTATCATCTTTCTCTTCCTTTTGTGCAAGTAAAATACGCGAAGCTAATTACCAATACAGAAGGATTAATGCGATGAGAAGCGCGATTGATCGATTAATAAATTCATGAATTACAATAAAACACATTTTTTTACTTGTGTTAAAAGTAGTCTTATTTGCCTTTACTATTATTATATTGTCTTTAAAAGTAAGTCTTTGTAAAAATTTTTGTGTTGAATTTTTAACATATTCTAGTGTTAATTTAACATAATTTGATTAAGTTACTTGAATATATATTACTTGAGATAAATTGATATTTAGTATTTCTTTAAAATTTCATTGATATAAATTTTAAATGAATAAAAGATGAATTATTTATTAATTTAACATATTAGAAATTTTAAGTGAAAAATACACACTTTCACAGCTTCTTTTAAAATTTTCGTATTAATTTAACAATTTAAAATGAATATGATAAAAAAAAATTGACACAAAGTGTGACATTTCTTTGTGTTACTTTTACATAATGTAACTTTCTAACATAATCATCTTGTGTTAAATAATTATAACAAAAATCTTAGCGGACACGTAAAAAATATTAAATTTAACAACACAATTAAATTTTCCAACTGTGTACCAGTCTAAATGTAGTAACATATTTAATTTCTAATTCATGAAGGCAATAAGAATTTATTTTGTTATGACTTCTGCGTTGACAATTATCACAATTCGCACAATAAGACAGTATGGCCATAGTATTCGTAACAATTTATATTCTCGATATTCGCGAACGATCCTTTTTAACGGTTTCTTATCGCACAACGGCGTTAACAAAAGCACTCGTTAAAGTGATTAACGACGATGAGATTGTATAGGGAGGGGGGAAAGGAGGGGTGAGTGGGAAAGTGGTGGACGTGGAGGCCGCGATACAACCGCGAACGCCATTACAGGGGCTTTATTAATTGCCATCGTCGTGTAATTTGCTCGGCTATGCGAACGAGGGGATGGGCCGTGGAAATAACTTGGTCGATCGCTCTCGCCTACTTAATTGCTGCTTTCATTAGGACCGTCATGTCACGTTCTTTCAACGAGTCTCGTTCGATGCCGCTACCGCGCGAGATTGCTGCCGCGCCGGTGATTTATGGATACGGAGCGACTATTTCAACCCTTCCGCCGCAGAGCACGTACTTCAAAATTATATGAGGAAAGTTCTTTCTCTCCTGTACAACGTTTCCGTAATCTCGTTTCATTCTTTCCATTTCTTTTTTTCGCGTATAAAAAAATCTTCTCTGCGATCCCCGAGCGTTTCCTCTGTAACTTTCTTCTCCACTTTGAAGTTGTACAGAGAAATACATTTTTTAATAATATTCATACGCAAAGAAACATTTCCTTCCATTTTCAACATATATTTGAATGTAATTTTTTTCTCTCTTTTAAAATTGGCAAAATATAATTATTATTAAATACCCGGAAAGAATGATTTTGCCAGAGTATCTAATACAGGGTTATCACAACTTTAGGTTTCATCCTAAAGTTTCATAATTTTCCCTGATTTCCAGAAAAATTTCAATTATTATTATTATTAATAGTTATTATTATTTAGTATTTTCGAAAATAATTAATTTGATAGAGAAACAACAATTTCTTAATAGCTTTTGTATTGAGCCGATGATAAAATGTAGCAAATCGATCGGCAAGAAAAATGCAAGCAAAAGACTCAACCGAAGACGCATCCGAGCGCTAACGACTCAAGTTTTGGACGGAATTTCGAAGCGAACTTGGAGCTTTGTAACTTCGTTGGATGTAACCGTGAGCGGGTCCGCGGCAAAGTGGCCATTTTCCACAAAACGACGTTACAGGGGAGCAGGACGATTCGAAGGACGACGACCGCGACGACGAAGAGTCCCACGCGTCTGCGTGCAATACACGTTCATCGCTCCATAAAAACCCACGTGCCGGCCGAATAGCGCTCATATACGACACGTGGATCCCGAAGAGAAGCATTCAGAATTTAGCGCGGCGGAAGAAGAGAAAGAATGTAAGCATGGGCTATACTTGTTTAAAGCGATGGAGAAACGTGCCTGAATTTAAATGTTTTTGTAGAAGATAGAAGGAAGAGAGATAGGGATGGAACAGTCGGAAACTTAGAAAATACGAAAAATACGAAGGTCTGCATTCGCACCCCGCTTTTATCGACAAATGCGCGCATTTAAATTAGCATACAGTTTACGTTACATTTTCTAGAATCTCTACAGAAATAAATGCGCGCACTTGTCGATAAAAATAAGTACGGGCTTTTTCTAAAGACTTTAGAAAAAATACACACAAAAAGGTGTGAAAAATTTTTTAAATAAAAAAATACAGCAAACGTTTAAGAATGTATCAGATGTATAGTCTCTTAAAAAGTAACTGAAACTGAAAATTTATCCTTTCCTTAGAGAAATAAATGTATATAAATAACATAATTAAATAAAATTTTCTCATTTTAACTTAATTATATTTTAAAAACATATCTATACTTCAGATTTCTTATTGAAACCATTTTTTTTACTCAGCTTCTACATTGTCGCCAAATTCTTTTGTATTAGTACTAGTACTAGAATTGAATATATAAACGACAATATGGTTGTCCGAAAAATGATTATAGGTAAATTACCGTTTAATTATAGCCATTGCAATCATGTTTATATAACAACAATAATTTGCCAACTATACATATTTGTTAACAAAACTCTATATATAGTCATTATTACTAACATGTAGTATGTATTGTTATGTAGTAATAATATAATTATAATAACGTCTAATTTACCAAAAACTTTTTCTTCCATTATCAGTGTAAAGTGTGAATACGGAACAAAGACTAAAAGAAATACGTATGAAAATTGCGAAAAATTTAGAAAATAAAAAAATGTATCAAACACTTAAGAAAAATGGGGATAAAACAAGCCACATGAAGTCGTAAATCTCAGTCACTCGTTGGCACTCGTTGACTGCCGTCAATTTTTCGTTCTGCGGCTTCGCCTCCTCTCTTCATTCCACGGTTGTGTTTCCGACAAACAGACTAGTTTGGCGGCGGACGCATTCGACCCAATATTCAAATGTAACAATAATTACGCGTCGCCAGTGGAGCGAACAAACCCGAAGTTTGCGCAGGCGGGGCTACGCGACGGGTTGGCGGGGATGCGCGCACCTTTCCATCCCTTATCACGCAACGGGCAGACTCGGGATTCATGCGTCCCATTATATCGTGCGACCAGACGCAATTAAGCTTGAGATAGCGGTTATGCCGACTCCGGTGGCGGAAGATCTTCTCCGAGAGAAGAGAAAGAGAGAGAGAGAGAGAGAGAGAGAGAGAGAGAGAGAGAGAGAGAGAGAGAGAGAGAGAGAGAGAGA
>NW_012130102.1:538820-544693 GCF_000143395.1 Atta cephalotes | reverse complement strand
TATATATATATATATATATATATATATATAGGGAATGACAATTTTCAAAATAAAAAATCATATAAAATATGACTTAAAGATGAACAATCCCTGCAAAAAAAATTAAATTTGGAAGTATGTTTAATATTTACATTTGAAATAAGTACTATGTACATATGAAAGTATGAATAAGATTATATTTTTGTTTAATAACATAGTTTATTTATTTTATTTATTATTATTTTTATTGTTAAGAATTAAAATTTCAAAAATGATAAAAAATTCACATTTTTCTTTTATAAATATTTAAAATAATTTATGCAAAGTTTCACTCTGATTGATTACAAAGATATAGAACAAATAAATATTTTGTTTATTTACTGGATAATTAGTTCATGCATCTCTATGTAATTCTATGTAAATAATCTTAAATACTTATGTACTTATATTAAAAAATTGAATTTTTTATCATTTATTTTATAATTTCTATATATTGTTATTAAAGTATAGATTAAAAAAAAATACTATTTATATTTATTAAAATAATTTATGATCCAGATAGTAAACTGTCATCAAATTTGTCGTATTATTTTTAAACGTGATTTAGAATAATTTTTTCATAAATTTGTTATTTTGAAAATATGTACAAAACATCTCTAAATATTAATTTCTTATTATATAACAATAGGAGAATGAATAACATTTGGATATTTTTGAGTAACAATGTAATAATTCGTGGCTTATTCTATTCTAACAACAATTATGTAATATGACGTAAGGATCGAAAGGGATTTCGCAAAAATTGTATTAAATGCGTGAAACAATTTTATATAAGTCAAGAAAGACTAGAATTTATCAACAAATGTACGAAATTTCGACTTTACATACCTTTGCTGCACAATATTCTTTTTAAACAATTAGTGGACCAAACCTTTTTTAATCCGGTTTTCAGTTTTTGGTGAAACGCTGAGGTTATTCGTAATATCGCATGCAGCTATCCGTCCGTGCTCTTTTCTATCTTCTCCCCCTTATGCTTTGTCTGACCGACACGCAGCATATCTACTGCCAGCTGCGGCTGACTATACACAGAGTTGTGCTACTCGCGACGGGCTACATGACGCTCGGAAAAATAAAACACGAAGATCAATTCCACGAGAACTTTTAACTACCATTGAAACAAACGAATAAAAATTATCTTTGAAAAAGATACAAACAGAAAAAATAAAAATGCGAACTGCAAACTCAAATCTTTGTTCTCAAAGTACTTTCTTAAAATTTATTTGGAAAGAAGTTTTTCGGAAAAAAGAGAGGAAGAATTTGACATAGCAATGTAAATTATTATTAATGCTGCTGACACTACATGCATTAATGCAATTAAGTTAAATTGATAATCCAAAACTGCGTAGACTGTATCGTACGCATGTTAAACTTCTTTAAAGCCAAGCCTTTTAATTTTCCAGAAATTTTTTTCTGACTTTTTCCTGATTTTCCTGCCCGTTTCCAATTTACTTGAATTCCAATTTTGTGGCAAATCTATCCAGCTAGCAGAGTTCAAAAAGAATTAAAAAAAAATTCAGTCATCAATTTGAATTCCTTTTCAGATGCAAAAAGAATTCTGCAAAGAATTCTTTTTGCATATGATAATAAACTCAGAATTGCTGACATTACTGAATTCTTATTGAACTCTCTGTGTACGGAAAAAAAAAGTTTGGTTAAATTAACTAGAATTTTGATGGAAAATGTATGGTCCAAATTCTGGTTAAGTGTAGATTTCTGATTAAATCTACTGAACGTCGATTATTTCAACTAGAATTTTAACCGGAAATCTTACAAATTTAACTTAAGAATTTTGTATTGTTCATCAGTATTCTAGTTAATTCAATCACACGTTTTTTTCTATGTGCTGTCTTGATGTACAGAGAAAACTGGTTGGATTAAACAGTAATTCTGGTGAAAAATGGACGAATCAGAATTTTCTGATTATGTTTATATACAATATTTCTGGTAAAATCTATTAGAATTCTTATTTTTATCAGAATAATTATATTAATCAGAATTCTAGTTCTCAACTAGAATTCTAATAAATTTAATCAGAAATTTCTGATTCCTCCATTTTCAATCAGAAATTTTTTTCAGTGTAGTGTGATTGTTATTTAAAAATTTTGTATTTTTTTTTGTAGCTGTCCTCACCTCATGAGTGGTGAGAAGTAAACTTATTTGACAAAAAAGAAGGATCGGGCGGATTTCCTTGATCTCGTTCCACTGTCGGAAAGGCTAGAGGGAGCGGAAGAAGGCCGGCGGAGTAAGGAAAATCTGGGGTGACGATATTGGCAATTTCGCTGTCGCATTTTCATTTCGCCTCGCGCTAACATCGTGAGCTACGAATTTTCGCGACTCCCCTTCGCGGCTGAACGGAAGAGCGATTTAAGGAAAAGGAACGGGAAGGGGTTGGCGGGGAGGAGGGAACAGTGAAAACAGATTTCCCCGAGTGTCGCCCGTGCTTCCTGCACGAATTTCCATAGACGTAATCGCGTGTAGATCGAGACCGATGTGTTTCCGCCGCAACTCCATCCCGCCAGTTCTCGCGAAATTTCGCGCAAAGATTACGACGAGGTGCGCGAAATTCGACATTGCATATTCGAAATATATGTAGGCCTAAAATTTTCACACAAACATTTTTTATTAAAATTTTTACCTCAGGGTTAAAGCGAATAAAACAGCTCATAATTCAAAAGATGTTATAACATAATATTGTAACATTAAATGTCGAGTTTTTAATAATGTCATTTAAATTAATTTCATATTTTTTACATTAATCTCCACATAATAATTTTGGTATATTTTCATTTTTATAATTATCGAGGATAACTCAAAAGCAAAAGATCGAAACATCTAATTAAATTTGTTGTTTAACAAAGAATTTGAATTCACACATGTGTGAATACCTAATAGTTTTGATTCTAACTGGCATTTACACTTTTTTGATTTATATTCTTTAAAACTGTATATTATTCTTGTTACATTCTTTATCCCGTCATTCACTCTTAAATGTAATTTCAATAATTTAATTTTTATTTAACGCGATAGAATTCCGATTTGATGAAACGTTAATTCTGTATTTATTATTATAAAGTCTGTATCAAATGATATCGATAGTATAAATAGATATAACTTGTACAAACAGAAGTATCATGAATTTTTCGTCAAATAACTTATGATACGTTCGTTATTAAACGTGGTTTGTACAGAAACGTAAGAAAATGTTTAACGAGATGTTTGTACGACTCACTATTTGCGGAGCACTCCTTACTGCCGCTTCCTTCTCTCGCAGAAGACTTCCGGCGCGGAATTAAAGTTGCAGCAAGTGTGGCTCTCGACAGCCGGCGCGCGAAAAGCGGATAAGAGCGAAGCATACCCGGATATATCTACATACATGGAATTGGAGTCCGATGTTCTCGATTGGTAACAAATCGATCGAACGAAATATCTTTCGTTTTCAGAATAATCTCTCGTATTCTGAATTATACAGTTATCGCGCCCCTTTAGCGAAATTGGTATAAAGCAACGGAAAATAGATATTAAAGAGTTAAATACAGACGATAGACAAAATAACATTAACTCCTGAGAAACATATCATATATTTATTTTATTAGAAAACAATTGGCTGCAAAAACAATTTGTTTTTAACAGAGTTGCCACAAAGAGTTTCCTCATCCTAAAATTTTATAACTTTTGGAAACCGTTAAACGTTTAACGTTTTGTTTAGTAGAGAGTTTAATATAGCAACTACACTACTTGTTAGAAATATTCTTAAATTTCATTAACTTTTAAATTACACAATTTGAACTTAATTTCAAGACATTATATTAAAATTAATGTATTTATAACTAAAAAGTATTTGTGTACATGTACATAAAATTTAATGTATTTTTGTATGAAAATTTATGAAATTTAATGTTACACGTTACACATTACATTTAATTAACTTAATTTAAGTAACTTAATTTTCAGTCCAATTATTCATTACTTTTAATTTCATTCATTTACTTGTAAAGGAAGCTCGATGATTACATTTCTAACAGTATACGTAGATACAGGATACGTAGATGTACGTGTATTAGATTTCTTTAAAGCCAAAAATTTTAATTTTAATTTTCCAGAAAATTTTGCAAAATTCCCTGAGTATATTTCTTTATTACACCGTTTTCTCTAACAATTCCCTGACTTTCCGTTTTGTGGACCTTAATTAAATTTTAATTAAAAGTAGGCTTCTTATTAATAAAACAAGTAGTAACAAAATGTATAGTATTTCTCAGGTTCGTATTATTTCATCTATCACTTGTACTTATTAATACGTTCACTAAAATCAGAGTTATTGTTTGATCAATCAATAAATGTAGAAAAATATAGATTCACTCCTCCTATCATAGAACACAAAAAGAGGTGCTCGCAGAATCTCGCCAATTTAACGAATTGCCCGCAACTTGTGTTATATTTAATCGATGGATTTAAAAGAAAATGTGATACCAATACATATATAATTCAGACCTCGATAATTTAATGCAATTATGCGCCGCTATCCCCTTCGCTCCTTCTCTCATAGTGGCGGGCGCCAAGCGGGGTTTAGGGGCGGATTTCAACGGCCGTCTGTCCTCCGCCCTCTTCTCTCTTGTTTCACGGTGGTGCGAGCGCGCGTTAATTCCCATTCGTTGCGCGTTTACATTATTATTAAAGCGCGTTTACACGGTCGGCTGCGTCGACGCCGCTGCCGTAGAATTTTAATCCGCGATTCTGCGCCGCGCGATTCTGAAAAACGCCGAAAAACGCGACTATTAATCTTACAGCGATCGCTCTCTTCATAACGTCTTTAAATACCTCCCCGTCCCATTTTTCACATCGATTTATTACATGAATAACGTAAATTTATTGTGTTTTAATCCAAATAATCTTTTATAGATATGAATCGCACAAAAGGCAGTTTATTTCTGCTTCGACCAAATGCCCAAAACAAAGTCTTTGAATTGTGCATAGTGATTTGCGAAACATATGTCTGATTATTAGAAATTTAATCAGAAATTCTTGATTTTACGGAAATGAACGATATCTGAAATTAATTAGAATCCATGAGATTTTTTTCTTGTATTTTGTGAATTGTTACGTTTATGGATATTCGAGCGAATTGAACGGCTATTACATGGAAATTACATTGATTATGTAAAATTATTGAAAGTTATACGGAATTTCTCGTTAATTATTAACGGATTTATGTAAATTTTCTGCACAATGCTTGTTTGAAATAATTATTAATATAACACTATGATATTCGTATCTTTATATTTTTATCTCATATTTCACATATATTATTTCAAATATATTCTTTATTTAATATATAATAGTAATAATGGCAAAAAAACGTTAATATACGTTTTGAAAATGTATTATACCTATTTCGCGCTTTTAATTTTTGTTGATAGTCCCTGAAATTAAACAAAATCCAACAAAATACGGCAATTAATTTTATGTGTGCGAGTCGCCAAATAAACGATCGAAGAAGATTTGAAGAATAATACAATTAATACAGCACGGACGAAACACTCGAGCAATTACACAACAAATTGCAGCAGACTGCGCGAACGCGATAAACAACAATTTCTACGTTGCGAGACGTGCATTATTTGTAAAATAAAATAGCTAATTCAGGACGCACTAATTAATTATGCTCGAAACAACGGGGGTTATAGTATTGCGAGCGTACAAATTTTCATAGTATGCAAAATTACAAATAACTCGATCGGTGAATTTATTAATTCGATTAATTGAATGTCCCGTTTCCGAGTCGATAATAGTCTCTCTTCCCCTCTCTCTCACCCCTCTCTCTCTCTCTCTCTCTCTCT
>NW_012130102.1:533816-538057 GCF_000143395.1 Atta cephalotes | reverse complement strand
TTTAATTTACGTATTAATTAGTAATAGTCCCGTTTCCCGTACGTCGATAATAGTCTCTCTTCCCTCCTCTCTCACCCTCCTCTCTCTCTCTCTCTCTCTCTATCTCTCTCTCACACACACACACACATTAATACGTTATTACCACAGGCGTAATTCGCCGTAAATTATCTCGTCGAAAATTATCTTTGCTGGAACGGCCGCTGCACGTGCTTTGCCGGTAATTGTTATTGCAAAGGATAACTACAACCAGTCCATTTCTCGTGTCAGTCAAGATTTGAATCCGATTTAATAGACGCATTAAAATCAATAAAATATAGATACTCTAGAATAATTACCGCTTTTAATCATTCAATGTTTATGCAAATGTTTAACCTTTAGAAGACGAAGATTTATTTTTAAAAAGCTTAGCTTGAGCACATTAAGAAAATATTAAATTTTAATAAATATTTCTTTAAATAGTTCTAAGTAAATATTTACTAAATGTAACATATATTTATTTCATATAAAAACCATTAATTTAACTTACCAATCTTTAATGTTTTATTGAGTAAATACTTATTATTAGTACTATTAAACAAAATATTAAGATTTATTAAATATTAAGAATAAATTTTTTTAGTGTAAAATTTGTTATATTTCATGGTATTTCTCAAAATATAACATTGTTTCTGCATCATTACAGTGACTACTTTCTCCGTTTTTTAAAGGTTAATATAAAAATTATACGTATATATTTTATTTTAGAAAAGATTATTTTGTGTAGCAAATGGTGACCAAAATCGAAAGATCCAAAAATCAATACGATAAAATCACCGAAAATCTCTGATAAAGAATCCACCTTGACTTGATCGGATTCCGCTCTTCTCTCCAACAAATAAAAACTTTATTCGTCGTCCTTGGCACTTGGAAAGCTTCCTAAGTCTGCACCTTAGCCTGCTTTAAGAAGCTCGCAAGCTTCGTACGCGGGTCGCCGACCTGAGCTTAATACGTACACTTATCACGCTGCAATGATCTTGTTAGCAACTTTCGTTCATCGGCGTCTGGAGGCGGAAAGACGGAAGGGTGGTAGGAGCTTTCGAGCTTAGAGATGGTTAAACGCGCTTTATTGGCTTTGGAAGCCTCGGTAAAGCTCACCTCCGTTCCAGAGCAATGCAAACTTCGATTCTCGAGAACGAGAACTGCTTTATTTGTCGTCTTGTTTCGAGGAAATGAATCGAAAATCGATCAATTATTCAACGAAATAAAGAAAATATATACTATCTATATTTATAAAAAAAAGTTTTTCTTAAAAAATATTTAAATGTCTTCGAAAGAGTGAAACAATCGGCCTCCTTCACTTATCCAAATTTCATATTTTTACTTATTATACATGTAAAGAAATACTTTTGCCAAAGTATCTAAAAATTTAACTAGCTACAAATTGATACAGATCTGAAAATAATTAAAATAAAGTGGCTGTTTCTTGACTCTGATCAGAGAGAGTTTCTGATTCAGTCGAATGCTAAATGGAATGGAATGAGTTTTGTTTCATGTTCTCCGATTAAAATTAATCAATTTGGAGTTCTCACTTACCCACATCCTTCGAACCACCCCATGTTCCCAGCTGAGCTTGACGGGCTAATCGGGACAAAGCGTCGACATAAACTCGCGACGCCGCCGCAGCTCCTGTGAAAAGGTAGTTATTGTTAGTTATGATTTCGTGTTTGCGTTAATGTAAATTGATTCATTGTTTTACATTAATATTTGTTTATAAATTTATAAATTGTAATCAATCTTTTACTAATTTAAAAACATTAATAAATCTTATTTTAATATCTTTAAATGAATATTTCAAATAGTTTGTGCCAACACAATGCGGTTTCAACACAGATGAACTGATATTTGCAGGGAGTAATGCATAAGTAAAGGGACTAAAAAAGTATACTCATGCGTTTCTTCTTTTGTGTTCGATTCGAGAGACATGAGCGAGATACGCTTCCCACAACAACAAGCGTCAATATAATAAAAAGATCGAACGAGCTACTCTCGTGGTTATCAATGAAAAACATTCCTCGTTCAAGCCTGTTCTCGTTAGAAGTTATGGAGTAGAAAAATTGGGACAATCCGGGAAAGAAGTGGGAAAGACAAGCGGTGGTAAAGCGAGACGGGGGAAAGCAGTGGTAGATATATCGGTGGAAATTGTGTGTTCCACCCCCGCGGGCAAATCCCTCATAAATAGCGGGCTTGTACACTACTAACGGACTTGAAGGACGAAAGAAAAGAGAGAAAAAGAGGGTGAATGACGTAGGAAGGGAAGAGGTGGCTAGTCGGACAAGAAACCGTGCGTGCTGTATCTCTGGAGAAACTCGCAGAGAGACTGTAGGGTCGTTTTATGGGCCGCGCCTTTCCGTCGTGATCATCCCCTTTCATTTCCAACCCCTTTCTCTCCCTTTCGAGAAATCGAGCTGTACTCGAAATGCATTTGTTTCATTAAAACTTAGCAAGAATTCTAGTTATTCGCAAGTGCAAGTGAGATTATATATCTGCGAGGGTCCCGAAATTAATTCAAACCTCTGCAAATGTATATTAAAATTTTCTTAATGTAATTTTTTTAATCAAGAGATTTAAATTCTACCTAAAAGTTTTTACGAAATAGTTTCAATAGTGGTTCCAATGCAGGATTGGGAAAGTTATTTTGTAAAAGTAAATAGTTTCAATTTTTTTCTTTTGAAAGTTTACGTAAGAAAGACCGAGGACAAAAGAAACAAGAGGATAATAGTAACGTTAATATTTCTTAAACTATAATAGATATGTGTATGCGGCTGCATAATAATAAAATTCTATAGACAGTGGCAGTTGAATCGTTTGTTACATACTGATTCTCGTGAAACGTACACGAGTGTAGGAGCAGAAATTATTTTTTCTTGCATCAATTAAGTTTTATTACGCGCACAAAATCTAAAATATTTTTTTTCTTTATAACAAAGATATAATGTATCTTAATATGTTTTAATAATTATCTGCGTTGATAGTTTGCATATTTGAGTTGATTTTTATCTAAGTTTTTATTTAAAAAATTTACAATAAATCATAAAATATCATTAGGGAACAATAGTAATATCGATGCCTGGGGTCAGTTGTAACGTTACAATTGTCTCCGAATTTACTTCATTTTATTTTAATACTATTTTGTACAATGTTATTTGTACAATGTTATTTGTATTTTTCTTCATGGAAGAAAAATGGCTGCGTTAATTAAGAGAAAACGTAAGACAGATAAGAGAAAAATTATATAAAAGAAGTGTTTTTATACAAACAGACATTTAAAGAGATTGTAAAGGATCAGTTATCCATTCGTGTAGCTATAAGAAAGAGTATGACTTATTCAGTTGTGTTATGTATCTCTGGCAAATGTGATACAATTATCCCTCTCTACTGTTATAATAGTCCACGGGGGGGGGGGGGGAATGGTTACGACAAAGTAGTTCCTCATAGTCTTTAAACATAATAAATAAACATAATTTTTTTCTAATTACATAAAAAAATCAAACCAAAGAAAATTTTGTAGCTAAATAAATTCTATATCAAAAGATATTTTTTTAATGTAAATATTATATTTTAACTGTTATAACACTTCAAAGTCAAAATGTTGCTTTTGTCCCCGGTCTCCTCTACTGAAATTCTATTAGCTATTACAAATCCTTAATACAGACATTTACCTTATTTACAAAGTGTGATAATTATCAGGGGGATAAAGATATGTATATTCTAATCATAAATTGTTTACTGAGCACTTTATTTTGGTTAACCAATATTTTGACGAATAAGTTTAAAATACAAAAAATAATTATAAAGATAACTATTAATTATTACTAAAATGTAAGTAATATTATAAGTGCACTGACATAATATACCTAAAAATATTTTTAGGAGTGTTATTTTTTTACGATAGTTTTCAAAAATTCAGATTATATTTGACAAGTCTGATGCGAAAGGGTTAATAATGTCGCAATTTAATTTTCGTTTCGGAGAGAAGGCCTGTCATCCTCAATTAAAGTTTCCAAAACGGAAAATTTCACGTGGCGAAACGTTAAGTTTCCCCTTAGCGGTAGATCGCAAATACAAGGCAGGGATGAGGGTACAGAGAGTGAATTTATGCTTCATTCGTACACGTTAGGTATACACGAAGAAGAAACGAGTGGAGCGTAAATTATGGCACTCTTGAAGCTCGTTCCACCTCTTCCTTCTTCTCTCTCTCTCTC
>NW_012130102.1:516363-533430 GCF_000143395.1 Atta cephalotes | reverse complement strand
CCTTCTTCTCTCTCTCTCTCTCTCTCTCTCTCTCTCTCTCTCTCTCTCTTTCTCTCTCTCTCTCTTGTCGGCCTCCTCTCTCGCACCGTCCACCGACCTCAAATACAGTGCTCGTTTCCGGAGGACGGCTTTTATTTATTGTTTCATACTACTGAACACGCCATTCTTCGATGCGAGAAAGTTTATTTAAAAAATATTATATACATGATACTCCTTTTTTTTAGTCTCAGTTTTCATACAACTGAGGTGACTCATTTGATGATTTTTTTATTCCTATGATAATTGGGGGCTTGTAGCCTTTCCATTAAGTTCTGCATGTGTGCGGAACGTTAAAAAAATGTAAAAAAGCATGTTATTTCATTAATTTGAAATTGAAATTCCCCTGGATATTGTTTCAAAATTTCCAAGTCACGAACAATTGGAATTAAAAAATCATGATTTAAACTTCAGGAATGGGCCATAAAAGCAGTATTGTTCTCTTCATAATTCATAATTATATACGCTGTGTTTATCATTCACGTACACATTATCATACTATGTTTATCATAATTACCTCTGTAAAAAAAAATATATCAAAATGGAGTAATAATAGCAGCTAGAATATGTGCCCGGTTTTGCCTGGCAATAATTTTGCCGCGAGGACTGCGCTTCATATCCGAGTTTTACGATACAGAATTTTGCGACGACATCGAAACTCGCACGTCGACAGCTGTCGCCGCCATTTTTCGCGTATGTTTCGTTGCAGCCTCCAGCGAGACATACGTGAACCAAAAAAAGAAAAGTGAAAAAGAAAAATACGATTTCCCTTGTACTCGTTTCTTCTTTTCTATTTTTTTATTGCGGGACAAAGTCTGCGAGGAAATTTAACAGCGCGGGAGATTTAACTGCAGTTTCCCACGTTGTCAATTTCGATTATCGTCAATCATTTTCATTATTCCATTTCTCTCTAATGTCCCGTAAATAAACTATTACATAAATTGGAAAAGTATTTTCCGTAAAATTTTCACAAAATTTTTTATGTATTTGTTAATCATTGAAATTCAAAATTTGTAGGAAATTTATCGTGGCTTCGTTCATTTCTATCGTTTACATTATTATTCAATATTATTATATAATTTGAATATGCTCCAAATATATACAGTGTGACAAAAAAGTTTGGTAATTCAGATATCAAAGTTTTAATAAGAAATAACTTAATAAGAAATAAGTCAATAAGATATAATTAACGCTATATAGAGTTTGTTTTTTTAATATACGTTACTATTCGGGTAGCAAACTAACGACAAAATAATGTTAGATGTTTTGCTACCAGGATAATGATTTGATAAACACAAAAAATTTATGAACAAACATTTTTGTCATCATAATGTCATCGTAAATATCGAAATACAGATTAAGTTGCAAATTTCTACAAATATTTTAATTAAGTATTATATTTCTATAATTATTCTAAGGCTTATATTTTTATAATTAATAAACATATTATTCAATAATATTTCATCTCTACTTTTATATTATTTTGTAATATTATGTGTATCGGCAATACAATAGTTATTCTCAATTCGCAGGAAATTCTGCGTTGGAATTCCACGTGCAAATATTCCGAGTTTCAAGCACCCCAAGTAGCCAGCATATTATTAAAACGATGAATATCGAACATCGCGAAACACGCGATATAAACGTAAGCAGAAATATCCAGTGCTTCACACCATCCCCCTTGTCGCTCGGGAATGCGTAAACCGTTTGGAACATAACTGGATGGTGGAGTCGATGGTGGAAATGCTGACTCGCCCACCCCCTTGTTTGCGGCTGTTTCAGCAACCCCCGAGCGACTTCGGGGATTGGAAGCAGGCCGAGTTCGTCATCGGCGACGCACCCCATTGTCCAACGGTCATCCCTCGTCTTCCCCCAGCTGTCGGCAAACTTCGGACTGTCCTGTATCAACCCTTCACCGCAACATTCCTCATCCAGCCCGTCTCGGAGACATCTCGATATCGATATACATGTTATATCGGGTTATATCAGGTTCGCAGGGAGCCCGCACTCGCTTTCGCCGACGGGAATTCAAGACACAGTGCTATACTGTTCGTATCTGAAGATATGAACAGTATTGGATATTCAGATTCATGGGCATTTCCAGAGAAATCAGAATATTCACAGCTTCAACACATTTTGAAACTTGACCATAGCATCTTCCAAGAATATAGAATTAGAATTTCGAAAGTAATAAAAAAATATGACGTTTGGAGCGTACAATTTCTTTCTAGAAAGACATCTTTTATTATGTTCAAAAAGATCGATTTCTTCTTTTAAAAAAAATTAAGATTTACTTTTATGTATTAAAGTTAATGTTTCTAATTAAAGTGGAAATTAGACCGACGAAGAATAAATCAAATAAAAGAAAAAATCCTGTTTTCGATAGTTTTCGGATCTCAGTGCTTAATAATATTCACATAGATAAATTAACAAATACTTTTTTCAATTCTAAATTACAGAATCTTGGCTGAGGTGATATTTTTCGCAATAATTATTCTGCAGTGTTTTTTAAGATACTTATTTCCGTCGTTATTAAATTGGCGATCAATGTACAATAATTTGCGATGTTATTTCCAGCTTCAGTTTATGATGCGTTTCAAGTTCGACAAATCAAATCGATACTCAGTTTACAAAACAGAAGAATGTATTTGTAAATTCATATATGATTATAATATGTTATTAAGCAGCAAGATATTGCTTCGATCGAAAATAGAATTAGTTATCTAATATTTTCAGACTCGTAAAAATCAATTGAATTACCGCTGCATTATAAACTTTCCACAAATTTGCCTCATTGCCAAATTGTAATTATTTTCCGAAAGTCCAACGAGGCGGGCAGAAGGAACTCTAAAATGCTTAACGCGTAATTAAGGAGCTGCTTTGAAGGACGGCTTCTTAGCTCGGTGCGTCGTTTATCAGTGCTTGCGAGCTTGCTTAGAAGGTACAGAGATAATAAATGAACGGCGAGAGTTTCTAAGCGGCTTAATTGCTTATGAGGGTGTTTACCAGGGCTCTTAGACCAGCTTCGCCAAACGCAACAGGCGCAAGTGAGTACTATCAAGATTTCGCGCGGTATTAATGTAGATTAATGGAAAACTTTGTTGCCGTTTTGGCTGCAACTTTTCCTATTTCTTCGCCAACAGTTCGCCCACGAGCTATCGGCGGTTATTAATGGACTCACGTCTTGACTTTCGCGTCCAATCGGTTTCTTTTTTATCGAGAGCTACACTGAAATGGAATTTTTTACTCATTATAAACTTCGGAGAACTTTGATTCTTTTGCTTTATGTTTTTACTTACGCAGGTTAGATGTAAGACGCAGCAGGATGTAAACTTACAAATCTTACTATCGATATTTCATATTCTTTACAAAATCTTATAGTTTTAAGTACAAATAAAGTACTCGTATAAATGAGAAAATTGGAACAAGGAATTTGTATCAATGTTTTATCTATAATAAAAATTTTTAAGAGTAACTCTAAAATGCTATCAACCAGTGAACGCTAGGTATGCCTGCAATTATCATTATATCGGTCTGCCATGTTAAAAGCTAGAATAACAGAGATTAAGCTTTTAAAAATTCTATTCGTTTTTTTATATATTATTTTAGACTCCTTGTAGTCAGTATTATAACAGAGACTGTGATAAGTGATCTCAATTTTTGTGTTATGTATTTTATTTAAATATTATGTGAAGAGACGTACACACAATAAGATTAACATACTTCATATCGTTTCCAAATTGAATTTGATAACGTGTTTATTTTTTTCTTTTCCTTTCAATTAATCATTAGATTTTTGTGTTTATAAAAGTCTAGATTACAAATATTTTGTCATATTAAAAGTGTAAAATGTATAAAAAAAACTCATGTTACATTAATTAGAGTGATCTATTTTCTTGAACATGAAATATCGATAATAATACTGTATCGATAGTGATTCCAAAGAAGCATTAAAGGATTCTGTTGCTATGTACAATGTTTATAATTGAAATCAGAAATATAGAAAAGAAAAGATTGTCTACCTTTAAAAAGATAAAATAAAATAAAATATAAATAATGTAAACAATACATAAATAAATAATGCAAAATACGTAAGCGGTTCAATGATATAAATACGATATTCATCTACTTCTTCATCCCATGTTATTTCTAAATTCGCCATTCGCACCCTCTTGGCAGACAAGAGTCCTTAGCAAGCGGCGTAAATGTCCTTTCACCCTTACCATCTTCGTAGCGGTATCCCGAGGGGTAGTTTTAATATGAGTCTCGCAATGCTTAACGACGCCGACGTCGACGCCATAGCTGGATGCCGCCACGTTGGAAAATGCAATGGAATGACACAAGGTCCATGGCAACTTCTGAATTCCAGCCCCCTTCCCTTTTCAATGGATCCAATCGAGCACGTATTATACATTCAAACGCTTCACGTAATAATATTCTATTTAGTCTGATGCTATCGTATCAGATAGTAACAGTCAGCCTTACTGTTAACATATCTTTTAAAAAATTCTTTCTGGAAGATTCGATCTGTATAGATTATCAAGTTTTAATATAATGGCTGTGTATTATTACTATCTGATTGGTATACTATCTCTTATATTTTACACGATTTTATAATGAATTTGATAAAGTATTTCTTCTTAAGAAATGATAACTGCGATGTTGAAATTCCGAACAATCGGTTAGTAAATCGCTTGCAAGTAATTTATTCTCCGTGAGACATTCATTGCTATATAAATTGGATAATTTTCATCACGATTTTTCTATGGAAATGAATTTTGGTTGTGAATTTTGTTTTATTTGAAGATGACTCAATTTAAGAACCGGAATATGTAATGTGTTTTACAATGTGTTATTTATAGAATTTTTATATATCATATTATAGTTTTTGCACTGATAATTAATTACGTTGATACTTAAAAATGCTGAAAATTAAAAATTAGGACTTATTTAATAAAATTCATTCATGAATTTCTTAATCTTCAATTTTTAAATAATTCTTGAACTGTCAAAAAAAAGGATGTAAATTCTTTTTTAATTAGCAATATTCATTAATTTGAAGATCCCTTTTGGAGATAAATATTAGTATACCTTTCTGCCGTTTTTTATCTAAAATTCTAACGCACAAAGATCAAAATTTCTACATTTTCTAGATACGTCGCAAATGTTGATGATAAAACTATAAATACTTAGGTTTCAATATAATATTTAGTTTACATATATATTTATTACAATGCATTGCACACATAATACCACAATTTTTTAGTCTGCATAAATGATAAAGAATGTAAAATCTCGAAGATAACAATTAACAGATTAAATTAAAGTATTAGATATACAAAATACTATTTTTATTTAATTTATTTGATATTCTGACTTCATATTGTTATTCAAAACTGAGTACAATTGTACATTTAATCTATATCAGTTAAGATAATAGCAATACTAAGTTACGCAGTATTGCAATATTCGACATCATTTTGGCTCCAAATATTGAAAGCAATTGGAATTGCAGCACTTTATATATATCTAAGGTACATTCGAGGAGATAATATTAACATTATTTATGTTGTTTTGTCTTTGTTTAATAAACGATTAAGATAGAATGATACAAATAGCACTATATATATAGTGTCTTCGCGCGAATGCAGTTCCTTTTTAGTGACTTTAAATTTAATTAGTTTGAAGCGAGAGACATGCAGCTCCGGTATTTTAAGAATCAAAAGCACGAAATAAAAGTATATTCGCGTAATTAATTATGAACGTTGCAAAAGACGCGCGAAAGATCTAAAAGGGGCAAAATTAATATTTATAAAAGATAAAAAGAGAGAAGAATAGGAAAAAATGGACGCGAAGCGACGAAGCGGCGATCTGGCGACGCCGCCATTTTGCATTCCGGAAGTGAATACCGCGGCGCGAGCGATAATCGTGAATTAAGAGGCGCCGGCTAATCGACATGCCCACCCTTTCAATTTTCACCCCTTGGCTTGTAAAACAACACCCTCGCTGTGTCACGGGAAGGAGAGACCGGGAGTGAAAGAGAGAAAGAGGGAGAGAGAACGATTGTCTCTAGTGATTACGGTTTCCCAAGTTGTTTGCATTTAGGAAGCCATCAACGCTTAATCGCATTCCTTCCCGCCTCGGGAAATTGCAGTTTTCGGCGACGAAAACGGAGAAGCGAAAAGAGCAAGACGAGGAGGAGGGTGAGATTGTAACGGTGTTGTAATGTTTACAACAATGCTCTTTTATATCGGCTAGTCCTCGCGACGCGGCGTGTAAAAAGTAAGCGTCGCGATGCTGGATTCCGTCGGTGTGATTGCGCGAAAAACGCAATACAAAGTTTGTTAAATATTTTCGCCAGGCTGAGCTGACGAGGGAATTCGATTCTCTCGCATCTCCTCCTTTTTTACCAAAATTCTCGGCAATAAATTGTAGTGACAGCACGCGCGCCATAAATATAAATAAAAATGATAAATATAAATAAAAATGAATAAAATAATCCAGATAAGACAACGCAAAAATTTAAATTTCATATCAAGTAACCTAATACCGAAGGGGGAGGGGATGTTTTTTACCAGAGCACCCAGTATATCAAACGAGAGCACCAGTTAAAAGCTCTCACAAGCGGAATGCTTGGCACGGAAATAAACCGCGGGGGTGAGAAAAAGGCAGAACGGTCCTTCGAGAGGGAATAATGAAATTAGAAGCGTCTGCCACCCCGACCGCAACGAGAGACGGGGAGGGGCGGAAGTAGAGAGTGAGAAAGGCAGGGGAAAGTTGAAGGGAGGTTGCCCGGAAGCGTCGTCGGTGCGGAGCAAAAATAATTGAATCGCACAGCACGAGGACTGCACTGTCCAGAATAAAGTTTACGTTTCAACCCCCTCCCCTCCCCTCTTTAACAATCCCCGCTCTTCTCTCATTTCGTTTCCCCATCCCCGCTGTGTACTTCAACCGTACCTTTACCTTTTCTCTGTCTTCCCCTACTTCTCCATCACTGCGAGAACGCAACCCCTCGACCGCCACCTTGTTGTCTCATATTTCCATCTTCCTTCTGGAATTTTCAAGGGGTGACCGCCCTTCAACCCTTTCCGCTTCAGCTCTTCCGCGCGATTCCCACGAGGTTGCAGGAGGTGGAATAATAAAGGAATAGAATGATTTTGAGATAGATGAGGGCACTCCTTTGCACTCTTGCTTGTTCACTGTTTGTTTCCGCGGTTTCTGACGGTGTCGGCTATCTTCTTCGATAACGCATACTACGAAATTTGGACGATCTTTCAGGGTTTCTTTCTATCAAATTTGCGAAAAGAAAAAACGCGATTTTCAATTTATTAAACCAGAAAAAATCACCCTAATTAATTTAGTATAATGCATCTCTTGTAAAATTGAAATTTTAAAAATAATAGAAATATCAGAAACTGAGAAAAACTTAATGAGTATGAAGTTCCTTGCTTACAAAAATTTCATTGTTAATTAATTTAGTTTCTCGATTCATTCAACATCCAATCACTAAACATGCATACCACTAGGATTCATTTATAACTAATTAAAGTGCACGTTTGACTAAAAATACTTTTATTTACTAATAAAAAAATTCATGATAATTATAAACTTTAAATCAAGTTTAGCCAATATAATAAAAAGTCTGTAGCTAAAAAATATATATTATAATTGTGAAGATTTTTGATGATAATCGATTCACCTCAATAAAATGCATTCTTCCATTTTTTTTTTATCATTTCATTGTAACAGTTAATTATAAAATGAAAAAAAAAGGTAAGAAAATGTGAAAGATATCTAATTATTATAGATTATTTTTATAATTATATATTATTATTTATATAATTGTATTATTTATATACGTACATTATATTGTATTATTATTGAATTCATAATTATTATATTTCTGTTATTAATTTATTCTGCTACATATCATTCAGCAAAGAAAGTTCAGTTATTACGTAGTACTTATTTTCATGAAAAATCGGTTCTCGTGTAAACAACTCTATGGCGCTTCGTCGTCCCACGAATAGGAGGTACTGGGGAGAGCGCGCAAATGAGGAAAGAATCGGGGATGATTTATAGGGTGCATGCAGATGCTGGCATAACAATATTATTGTAAACTTTGCGATTGCGGCATTGTTGAAGTGCCGGGAGGTGGGTCCATCGAGCAAACGCGCGAATAATGGGGGTGGCTCGGGTTTATTTGCACCCTCTCCCCGTCTTCGTCGGCGGGAGGATCGTATATTTTCGCGAGGCAGACACTCCGATACACGGAGCGTCGAAGGATGCGGCGCGACTCCGAAAATGAGAAAAGAATGAGCAGCCGTGTTCCGTTTATCAAGAATATATCAAGAAAATCTTAAATCATTATTATCGAGATGATCAAAATATAATTATGATAGAAGAACTAAAAAAGTTGAGATTTTATATTCGTGAAATAATTCATGCACGAGATAAGTAATAAGAATCATCAGTTCGTTAACTTAAGATATCAAAGTAATCGATGAATGAAATGTATAATTAACACTTGGTTACTAATTAGATAGTGACCTAGTGAACTCAGAGTATCACCAATCAATTTTAGCGTTAAATACAAATACATTTATATATAAATTTAGCATTGAGAACACTTTGAGTTTATACATATACATGTACATTGTGAATTTAGAGAGATTTATCAATTTTGCCAAAAACTTTTATTTAAAAAAATGTTCTTAAAATTGTTTATTTAAAAATGTATTTTAATGTAAAAAATTTACTTATAATTACATTGAATAAAAAATAATAGTAGAGGTACAGAGGACCGAATACAAAAATTCACGTGGCAAAAGGTTCGCATTAAATTATAAGGATCTCATTTTTTCACACTTTTACGTCGTTTCTTAATATTTACATATTTCTGCGGTTTATAAAACGGAAAGAATCTCATGAAAGAAAAAAATAGCGGTTATCTCGAAGGAAGGTCGGCAAAGGAAGCGGAGAAGATCGAAAGAACGCGCGATATCGCGAAGGATAATATTTAAGGATTATTCCGCCTCGAATGCCAGCTATTCCGACCCATTAATATCGCTCAGCTGGCAAATTGGATTAAAGGGAATCCATTTAAAGGGATATTAGAGGACCGTATCGCGGAAGGCCGGTCCTCCGTGATTTCTTTTCACTTCGAGGACGAACTGCGAGATAAATCGAGTTTCTCCAACAGATGACATCCATGATTGAATGCTAATGACCCTTTCATTCAATTCAATCCGATTGTTACAATCCTGTTTTCACTGCTATTACTGTAATTTTTGAACATTATGTTATGATAATTTTACAGCAGAGTTAATTTCCACTTCTTTCTTTCAACAGGCAGAATCGCGATTGCGACGTTTTGTTATAAATCAAACGTCATATCAAACATGAACGGTAAAAAATTAATATAAAATTTTATATTACTATTTATATATGTATATATATATATATATATATATATATATTATTTTATATTATTATAAACTTTTTTCTGACTCGCAGTTTTTGGTGATAAAGTATAATTATAAGTATCTTGAATGTACCTTTATAACCGGAAGGTGTTTTGTTCGCAAAAGTCGATAACTCTTGTAATCGATAACAGAGAGAAAATTTCCCACCTGAGCGCGACGATGAGCAGCGGCCATTCGCTATTAATTTCCGGAAAGAAATAATAACTTTCCACAAAAAGCATAGAAAAATTTATTCACTGAGTCTATGGGTTGATATTAATAACCGTCGTGCCGATAATAATCATCGCGAAAATTAAATCGAATTCCAAACATGCTCGTTCGTGGCGAACGAGATCGGGATGGAAAGCGGAGGCTGAAACGGGGATCGAACCTTCCTATTCCAGGGACGACACGTCCTAGGTCGGGGTTAATTAGTGGTGCGGCACGCCGCGATTAGCCGGACGCGATCGATCCACAGCTGCGTGACGGTTCCATTAGCACACCCGGTATGCAGGTCCGGTCGGACGTGGATACGTAAGGTATTCGCTATTAAGGGGAAATACGAGCGGATTCCGGGTGATACTACAGCGGAAACTCCATTTACCGCTTCTTGCACGCGTATGCGCGCGCATTATCGTCATCATCATCATCATCATCATCGTTCTATCGCGGATTCAGCGGGCGAAAGTCCATGTAATTTAAACGCCGGCCATTTAGATTGGAATTGATAAAAATTCTGAAACGATAATTTTACACATACACTGTTAAATATCAAGGAAGCAATAATAATTTAATCCCTCAAGTTAAAAATAATACTTTGTTCAATATGTCAAAACGTAAATCAATTCATTGCTGTGATTGATTTCAAAGTAATATTTTATATTAATATATTTAATAAATAATGAACTACATTTGAATCAAATGTAATACATTTTTTTAATTAAATTGTTTAATTCATTGTTTTAGTATAAATAACGATATATTGAACAAAATGGCAACTTACAGAAATGATTAAAAATAAATTTTAAATTCGAAATTGGATATAATTTGACATTATTATAACATTATATCTATTAGATATCATGTTAAAAATGACATGAATTTTATTAATATATTTATTCATGAAAAAACTATGTGATTATTCAAGTATATTCGTATTTATTTAAGTATTTAAACAAAATATAAACTGAAAAAATAAGCTTCAATAAGCAATCGTTACCTTTTAACTATATAACCCGCACTTTGATTGATGATTTTAAATAAAAAAAAGGAAATAAATTTTATTATTAATTTTTGTTGTTATAATATTTAGATTTGATGAGGAAACTTAGAAATTTTGAAAAATATTTTAGAAATTAAGTGATACAATTTTTATTTATTTTATAAGTACAATCTGTTTGATATGACATATAATTTTACATATAAAGTCTTCATTTGGTTTGAAATAACATATAATTTTATATAATAAGTTTTTATTTGAGATGACATCGTTTTTATCCTCTTTATTTAACTAACTATAGGGTGTATCTGAAATAACTAATCATATAGTGCTATTCCTAATAAAAAAATCGAAAAGTCCTCTACCATTTTGCAATTTTCGCAAATTTTCGCAAATTTTCTTTTTTAATTATTCAAAACGAAGAAAATGTCTAAAATCGCAACGTAAGACAACTTTAAGATATCTTTAAGAGTTCTTTAAGAAATATCTTCAAAATGTTTCACAAAGAACACTAAAAGTTTACTGAAAGAACACTAAAAAATATCTTATATTTTAATTGTCTTATACATCGATTTTATCTGTTTATTCGGCAATGTTTAGAAATTAATATTTCGTTAATTATTGCGAAAATTGCAAAATTATACACGACTTTTCAACTCAGTTTTTTTATTAGTTAGGAATAGCACTATATAATTAGTTATTTCAGATACATCCTATGATTTTTCTGCCAGTTTCATTGTTTTTACAGACTTCTGTTTTCTCTTGCAGGTTTGCAAGCTATGTACAGGTAATAGAGCAGAAGTAAATGCGAAAACGAAAATATTCGTAATCATATTCAAAAAATATTCATTCAAATGGAATGATTAATAAAAAAAGAAGTGTATTCGAATGAATATTTCCATTCATTTTTTATACATTTTTTAATTCGGATATTAAGTGCATTTATCAGGCACACTACAGTAAAGAGCCACTTGCTCCCTCTAAATTTTCTCGTTACATTATGTTAGATTTCTTCTTTCTTTTCGTTACCCACACTATAAACACAAAGTATTATATTTCCTGTATCAATCAAACACACGTACTGCGCTTTACCGATAACGTCGACACCAAACATCGATTTATAAATTTTCCCCGCCCTCCTCTTCTTCTCGTTCACAGTTTAATATTACAGATCCCAAAGTGGAAGAACCCAAAAGTGGGAGGGGAGGGGGGGGTCCCTCTTGATTATGTTACTCGGTAACGTTATCAGGCAATATCATAAACCGTCGTGTATCGCGCTTATCAATGCCAATATAAAAGCATAGCGTTTCGCTGCGATAAGGTCGCCTCTTTTTTGCGGGATACTTTTTCACGACGGCGCGTTCTCGCGCTCCGCGAAGGATTCCCTACGTCAGTCGAGATCCGCAAACGAGATGGGTTGCGTTCTATCTCTCGCGCATAATTCAACCCTCTCCCCCCCCCCCCTACCTCCCCCTTCATCCCCGCGTTTATTACGCGTTTTATTTATGTGCATTACGCGACCCACACGACGCAAAGCGACGCGACGCCGCGCGCCGAACGTTTTTTATGCAAAACGGAGTCATTTTCACGTAGCGCGTCGCACGACTCTTTCGATCGCGTAATATTCGCGAAAATAACTTCCGCCGCTTTTTTCCCCTTCCTGCTGCGGTGAGATTTTCGCCACGGTGCAAATTGCAGTCGCGGAGAACGCGAGTGGAATATATTAACTGGCAGACTTTTTATATGCTATGTTCGGTAAAGTTAAATACACGACGTTAAAGTATGTATGCGGTGTCCTAAAATATCGTCCCTTTAACTAAAATATCTTTGAGTAGAATTTTGAGAATTGCAAAAAAAGTTGATCATCTCGCTGAGAGGTAAAAAAGAACTTACGTTATTCAACAATTGTATAAAATTAAAGACAATCAAATTTTTTTTGTGATAATATTGAAATAATATTAGACAAAAAATTTTAATGGCACAAAAAATGAAAATTGGATACTGGAACTAAATATTGTAATTAAATATTTGAAAACTCCCTCCCCCCCCCTCTTTACTTTAGTTAAGCTATATTATTCTCGTATTAATGATTAAGATAATTACAGCATTATTTTTTTGTGACAACATTAAAGTAATATTAAACAATTTTACTACGCACAATTTTACTCGCAAAAAACGAAAATTGCACGACAGAACTAAATATTGCAGTTGTATTTGGAACCCCCTCAATTTGTAATTAGCTAATATTTCTCGTACTGATAATTAATCTATATGTATAATTACAATATGATACATTTTATATTGTAATAAAATATACTGGGAACATATTATATTTCTCGAAGTATTCCGTAATATAGCTCTGACACCGAACAATACAGCGATGGCGAACATTTCGTGTACATTTACGCACCCCTTTCTACCCCTGACCCTGCAAAGTGTAGAACAAACGACGGGGCTTGACAGTCACGAGTGCGGCCGGCGTAACTCGATACTCTCGCAATATTTTCGACCTTTCGAGAGGAAATCGATATTAAAGAGCGACCAGCTCGGCCGGAAAGGGGATGATGATCGACAGGGGAGGTGAAAAGGGGTAAAGAGATGGCGCGAAATTGAAATCGCAGAGCCTCCCAGATCCAAACTACAAGGGGTAAAAAGAGGAACGATCCGAAGAGGAGAAAGGGAGGAAGGGAGATGGGGTGGAAAACGGGTGGACATGTGCCGGCGGGAAAATTGAGCGTTTCACCTGCACAGATTCCATAATTAAAATCAGTCAGTACCCTCGCTCGTCATTGTCCACCCCCCATACCAGACATTCACCCCTACCTCTGCACCCTTTTCCGCGCAGCTTCCTCCACCCCGGGATCACTGTCACCCTCCTGTCCACATTCGACGTCTCCCGCGCATTTTTGCGCTATTTAACGAGAAAACTTTTCAAATCACATTCGCTGTGACTCCCCCCGTGACCATCGACCACCGTCGCGTTTCCCAACCCTGGAAACCATCCATTCGTCCGGCATTCTGCGTGAAAAAATCCGCAGTTTGTAAACGCCTGGAGCGAATAAACGACGATTATCCCAAATAACTTCGTATTTATCATTACCTTTTGACTGTACGTTATTTTAGATTGGTAATTGTTTGCAAAAATTCGTGGAAAGCCATCATTACATTATATTATACTAAAATTTATAAGAATAGAGCAGGAGCATAAAAGCATAATGTTAAACGATGCAGAACATTCAATATTAAACATAATTTAAAAGTTTTGCAACAAATTTAATAAATTTAGCGACTTCTTCGTCACACAAACGCCTAATATATCTCATTGTTATCTAATCAAAATATTTTATATATTGTAAAATATATGAAGAAATATTTTCTAAGTAATATGTAATCCTTATTTAAGATTCCGTCCGTTTTTAGTATTTTCCGACATGTGGAGGGAGAAATGGTACTGGAAAAGACGTCTCGTGCATCTTTCGATCGAATGAAAACGCGGAACTCATGATATTTAAGTGGCGCCCTTAGGAGGCAGACGGAAAATCGAAGAAAGGACGGCAGAAGAAGACGATGGGCAGGAGGAGGAAGGAAGAACCAAGTTCCTTGCAGGATTGAGCTTCTCAAAGTAGCTCGACGAGTCGTTATAAATTGTCGCAGAGTCGAATCCCGATAGGGTGCCGTGTATATGGCAGGAGTATGAGTTGCGGAGTCTGGGTATAAGTTTGACAATCGGCGAGTTCCTTCCGGTGGAACAAATTAATTCCACTAAGAACAAAGACGATTCGGGATGAATTCGCCGTTTTTAGCTGACATTTTGATAATGCTGCCGGAGTTTGATTGGTTAATTAAAGAAGGCTGAAATTTCACAGCTTCCTTCGAATTCGAATTATTTGAAAAATATGATTTAATTAAAGTTAAATAATGAAAGCTCTTAAAAAAATATTTTTAATTATGGCAATAGTTGTTGAAAGTTGTTCAAAAAAATTAATAAAATGAAGATTATAAAGCACTTGAAAAATTCTTAAATAATAAAAAATATATCATAAACATATATCGATGTTTTTATTCATTATAAAAGTATTTCTAAAAGTAAAAGATTTTAATTAATGTAACGCTTTTTTTATTGTGGATTTTCGATGGAATTGTATATTTAAAGATAAAGCATATAAATTATTAAGAAAGAAAAAAATAAATGTTAAACAGTATTTTATAACAATTCATATATTTTTTCATCGTTGGAGTATAAAAACACCCCAAGTGACTACTCTGGGGTAAGAAAAGACTAATATTTCCTGGAAACGAAAGAGTTATTAAAAGGCAGCACAACTATATATATATATATATACTCCGAATATTATTTTTACGTTCAGACAGAAAGAAGTTCAGCGGGGAATTAAAAATCCGCCAGCATATCGAGGAAAAGTCGAATGTAATTTATCCCCACAAGGGCGGGAGCTCCAGTTTCACCTTAATTCCTAGCTTTTCTTTTACTTGCCCTTTTACTCACCCTTTTTTGTCCCCATCTCTCATCTTTCGCCATTCGGAGAAATCTCTCCTTTGTCTCGTCTTTCGCGAGTCGTCAAAAATTAATTCCTAATCGAGTTAGCTCTCTTTCCCGGCACGGAACTCGTTAAAGGAAGTTGCCCCTTTGTGCAACGCCCAACTCTATGAGTATGTTCCTCTTCTTGCTTCTCATACCCTCCCTCAGCGTCCATCTAACTTGCAATCCTAATCGCATCGAGATAAAAAAAAGTTCGCGAACCATCACTAAAAAAGAAATTATCGCGGCTCTGTTTGCCCGAACTTTTCCATAAAGCGTTCTATAAAGTCGGTAGATTGATATTGCAATCTTATCCCCTTCCACAAAGAGAGTTTCGACATTCAGTTTCGATATTTGCGGAGATTCGAAAGCGTCGTTTGTAGCATAATTTATATTGGAGATCTTATCGGGTGGAGCCGAACTCTTCCCGGATGCTTTGGAAAAGCAAGATATATTATATCGCGCGTGCTCATAGAATGTTTGCAAAATAATTATAAACTTAGAGTTTGTGAAGTGGTTCATGCAGGAAAGATCGAAAGGAAAAAAATAAGACGTGGGAAGAGAAGAATTAATTATATATGCTCGAGGTTTTACGATGCAGGAATGTCAGTCGATTTTTATCCGGCGGAAATGGCGAGGCCTCCATCTTTCACGGGAGCATCTCGCTTCCACTTCCGGCAGAGTAATACCCGTTACATCAAAGACCGAAGAAACTTTTAAGTCACTTTTGATGTAAAACCGACTGTACCGGTGCGCAAACTACTTTCCGCCGCCAAGTACTATTTTCTCCGGCACACCTTAAACAAATTTCCTCCCAACGAGAATCACCGACTCGACGCGCAATATATTGTTACCTCACAATTTGTGATCAGTTACGACTTTCACGATTAAAAAATAATCGTATTATTCAGCAATCATTAAACAATAAGAGTATTAATAGCTCCTGAAAAAAATTAACTATGATATTATATTCTTCATATCAATAATATAATAATTTAATAAATTAATTTTTTAAACAATTTCAAAAGGAATAATTAAATATCTTTTCTTAAAATTCCCTTTTATTCAACTTTAAATTAAATTTCTTATAAAGAATAATATGAATTTGATAAAATTTTCAATTAAAATCACAATTTCCAATTAAACTCTATAAAATGTATAAAAGATAATGAAAGAAACTATTAATTGCTATATGAAATACGTTCTTACAGTCACCAGAGTTAATTGAATTGCTGATAAAATCATTTCCCCGTGTAAGAGATAGTATAAGATCGTGATCACAGACGTCAAAAACGCGAAGATGCGTGAAGATGTATCTCCATCATCAAATTATTCCCTTTCTATCCCCAGGAGCATCGAAGGCGATATCTCACAGGCGACCTACATGACGACGGCACGCGAGCCGTCTGTTTCAGGGTCAACAGGTTAATCCCCAAAGGTGATTGATCTGACCCGGCCACGAAAGGCCGCGAAGGTGTGAAAGGTAGAAAGAGGAATAAACACGTGCGTAGGGTCAGTGAGAAATGCGGTTAGAGATATAGTGCGGAATACCCTGAAATTGACGTCAAACCCTTAGAGAATTCATTATTAAATTAATTAGTGATTAATTAATTATTTTGAGTATTGGAAGTTATTAATATTTCATTAATATCAGGGTTGGGTAGTAAAACGTTAAAACGTTAAAAGTTAAAAAAAAAGTTAATCATTTTTAACTTAACTTAGTTAATTTTAAATGCATTAATTTTTAATTTAATTTAGTTACTTTTAAACTTTAATTTATTAAAGTTTAAAAGTAATTAAATTAAATTAAA
>NW_012130102.1:507000-515837 GCF_000143395.1 Atta cephalotes | reverse complement strand
TTAAAATTAACTAAGTTTAAGTTTAAAAATGTATTTAACTTTTTTTTAACTTTTAACGTTTTAACTTACTACCCTAACTTTTTTTAAATTAAACATTTTTCCATCTCTCAATGCTAATTTTTTTTTTCTATAAAGACTTAAATATTAGAGAATTAATTAAGAAAAAAAAATTCAATGATTTTATGATGAGAAACTCTATAGTAGTCAGTTTTTATTGACTCGCTAGGTTTCGTCAATTTTCGCTTATATTTGAATCACACTAATTTTAGGTAATTTATAAATGTTATATTATATAAATATGAAATGAGTCTTAGATGAAAAATTGTTGTAGAACACATCCATTCATTTTCTAAATTTTTACATATATTTTTTGTAACAAATATCTAGTCAATGCAATCGTAAATATGGATAAGTAGTCGTTTCAGAAGTTAAAGAAAAAGTTAGATAATGGTTAAAAAAAGAGAAATAATGTAAACATACACCTTTCTCTCTCGTAAGATTTTGACAAAGACGTCTTATGATGTAACTCTTATTATATATAAGTAACTTACATGTGAATATAAAATTAAGTTTACCTAATAATCTATATTTGTAAGTATTATTTAAAATAATCATTTTAAGAAAATTTAGAATATTCTGATCTCAAAAATATTTTTTTTAAATTTAAGTTAATTAAATCTTAACTTTAAAAGTTAATTCAATCAATTAACTTCAATTAATATTCAATCAACTTAAGTTAATTCAATCTTAACTTAATTTTCATTAAATTAATTTTTTAATCAATTTCCTTTAACTTTTAAATTAATTTTGTTAATTTTATAAGTCATTAACTTTAACTTAATTTAGTTTAAAAAAAAAACATTAACTTATCCAACCATGATTAATATTCACAATTTAATACTTACAGGATTAAATTTCTATTCTGCGCTATACAGGTTAATTATTTATTTCGAGTGTTAAAAATACTAACAATACTGCTTTTAGTACTCAAAATAAGTAATTTATCATTAACCAATATTTAAGTATTAAATTTCTCCAAAGGAAATAATGTACAAAATTTAAGATTTTTTATTTTAACAAAGATTCTACACTGAGAAAAAATTTACTAAATTAATGTTCTTTTAATAATACTAATTAAACATTTACTTTCAAATAAGAGAAACCTGGGCAAAATGGACGCCCTGGGTAAAGCAAATATCTTTTATTTTCGCTTATCTACTTGAGATTGCGCTAGTCTCTAGCAGTCGAAGGAATGACCGACCAGCGACGCTATGAAAGTACGAAATAACATATGATTGCGTTCATTTGTGTTTAATAAAGACATATAGAAAATTGAGTGTTTTCTTGCGATTTTTCCTTAGATACGTAGCTTAATTATTATCTATAATTGTTCCTTAACCAGTGTTTATAAGAATTCTGTGTCTTTAAACGTGTATTCGAGATTAAAATTTTTCACTTGGTATTTCTAAATTCTTTTTCAAATTCGCGCCAGGTAAGTCCTTTGGGCAAAGCGGATGATCCATCCTCTTTACTCGGTATACGATTACAATGAAAATACTGGGAATACAGAGAGACAGACGACTTTTCGAGTGTACAAAAGGTTTATGTGTTTGTTTACATCTCATTTTAGTTTATTTTTTTGTCACAATGCAGTATGATGATTTGTTTATGACTGATTCAGTGCAGTCGTCATTGCACAAAATGAGTCCACGAAGGCTGCACTATATATATATAGAGGATTTGATGGCTACTTTTGTGACGATTGCCAAGACTAATTGTAATTTTTTAAATTTCATTTGCATTGCTCAAATGATCCATTCGCTTTGCCTAGGAGGATCAGGCAAAGCGGATGGTTTCTCTTTTTTTAAGTTTTAACTAAAACGACACATTAATGTTCAAGTTTTTAAATTTTTTAAAATTTTATTTCAAAGTCCTTTATGAAAATAAAAATGGTTTCTAATCTCAATTTTAATAGTGTCATTTTTTTCTTCTCAACCTTAAACACGTCCGCGCTTCCCCTAAATGTTTATTCGATAAAAAAATAAGATTCAATAATAATATTTAAAACAAAATAATTAAATAATTAATGGTTCTTGTATCACAAATGTATAGATATATGTTTACCTTAAAAAAATTTTTAATTAGTATTTTTCAACAACCAAATATTTATTATACTTTAGTATATTTTTTCAGTGTACGCATCCAATTACATGTATAATCTAGATTAAAAAATTAAAGAGCTGGATATTCGTATCTCATTACCATACACATATATATATACGACATGTTAAAATTTGATATTAATTGCAGTATTCCAGATATTTAATATCGCCGATTCGAAAAATGTTTGATATTATTAATTGCGTCCCGATTAAGTAACAGCGTATGGAACCCTAAACATTAACCCGTCTACATTCCTGTATAAAATAAATTAATCAGAGCGCCATGGAATGGAAAAAAAAGAAGACGGGAAAGGCGGAGCAAAAGCTCACAATGCTAACGAGCTGGCAATTCGATCCTGCAACAGGACCCAAGGGGCTAACACGAAGTTCTCCCTCTTGCCCTCCTATCCCCCCCCCCCCTATTCTTTGTGCACTGGTCTTCTTTCCACCCGTGAGCTAAACCCGTCTATTTCTGTCTTTCCTTTCGAAACGTTCCGGCATACTCCATTTAATTCACTTACCGTGAAGAGCCTTCAGGTACGCCTTGCCTGCGTTGATCAGCTGCCTCGCGCCAGGATTGAACTTATCCAAGATATTCTGAAAGAACAAGAAAAAAAGTATCTTTTGTAAACTGCATTGAACTGAGCTAAAACAATCGCAACTCGAAAGTAAAAATTTGATCTTTTATAAACAATAAGAATCTTATTGATTTTATTTAAATTATTTGCTCATAATTAATTATAAGAGAAAACTCCGATTCTAAAATCTTTCCATTGCCTCTATCCTTCAGTTTCCATGCCTCTAGATTTTTATTTTAACTTTACAACACTCTCAACTTTACAACCTCTATCGCTTTAACTTCATGTAAATGAATTTCACTTCATGTAAATGAATCGCTTGCGAGATACTTGCTTCGATAAATGGCTGCTCGATAGGTTTTCGAGATGTTAATCTCGGGAATTAATGAACTGTGTAAGCCTATAATTACCAATCGCGTTTCAAAAGATAATGATTTTATTGAAAACTCCCCCTCCCCCCCCCCCCCCTCCCAACTAAATAATTCAATTCACATAAAATTAGTTCTTTTCTCGGTGCATTTCGATCAAATTTTTGATGTTTCAGTAAAATTTTGATTCATAGAACAAAACTTTATTTTTTAATGTTGTGCTTTTGTTCCTTCACGAAACATTAAAAATATTATAAGCTAAAATAAGACGACTATCTCTTGTATTTTGGAATAATTCGGCAAGCTGTTATCACGCGTCTTCTATCTTGATGCTCTCGTCATTGCGTTCAGCAGAGAAAGCAGCTCAGTGAGCACTCAGTGATTTTTTATTAATAATTGATTTCTACACTTGTTATTCAGCGAAGAATAAAGCAAAAAATCAATTATATAAAAAAATCACTGAGTGCTCACTGAGCTTTGTCTGCTGAAGGCAGTTAACGCTCTGCGATAGAAATGCTCCGACAAACGCTTTTAACGATAGGAACATAGTGTTGTGTTAGAGAATGCATGAATTATTTGCTGACAAATAACTGAAGGTAATAATATAAATTAATAGCGAGAAATGCAGTTAGAATTGATACGTTCGACTTTATCAACTGAAGTTATATATATAATACACTTTGTTGCGATAGTAAATGCAGAAATTGTTTAATAGACGACCGATAAATTGGCTATCAAACTTGAGCCGTTAGAGGTTTGTGAAACTTTGCTGTTGGGATGCAGAATCTAATGATTCGGAAAATCGAGGAGATTCATCAGAATATATGGTTTCAGAATAGAAGATTATTCAAATCGTAATTAATATAATAATTAAATATTGAATTATAATTAATACTCTTTTGCAAGAATATTTAAAAATTTTAATTATTAAAGATTTTAAATTAGGAGTTCTTTGGAATTGATTCCAAAATTTGCAGTCATTAAGACCCATTAATTTATGTTAATTAAAAAAGATATACTAAATAATTTAAAGAATCTCAGTTTGACATAACTCGATATAAAAAAGAATGAATAGTAAATATATTTCAATAAGAATAATTCAAATTTGTAACATAAAGAAAATTGAATTGTTTGACATTTTTTACAAAGAGATTTATAATTGAGTGAGTTCAATATATCCATCGTCAGTTTTGAAAGGATCAGAAGAAAAATAGATATAAAATTAGAGACGTAGACAATTAGAGATATATTAAATGTCCACAAATCTCCGATTTCTCGCACGTTCTAATCTCCAGTCCCACACGCAACATCCCGAGAACATAAATCCCAAAATCTCGGTTAAGTCAACTCGGAGTTAAGATCAATATTTTCCCAAAACGCGCAAGAATGCCCGAGGGATCGGTCCGTCGATCCCCCGGGATGGTTTCTCGGTGATGCCGGGCATCGTTTCAGAAGAGGGATCTGGTTTGGGGTTTCCTTTCCTTTCGGCAGCCGCGTCGAAGTTAAGGTGGCACTCACAAGGCGTAACTCCGCTGATGCGGTTACGATGTATCGATCCCGAGTAAGAGTGTGACGGCTAAATTAAACTCGGCTCACCCCCGACCTTCACGTTGCCCCCGGCTCTCTCGGCGGAGAACCTTCGCGTCAGGTGCGTCGGAAGGTAACGATGCTCGTCATCGATTCGATAGCGCGCCAATTATCTCGTGCATTTCCTTGCCGTTCGAAAATCCGCAAATGGTTGCTCGAAAGCAACGGCGGTATTCTTCGAACTGCGGCCCGCGCGTAGCTTTATTAACGGTTCGCGAAAACAATTTGCTGAATCACATTGCTGATTGCTCAACATGCTTCAATTCATAAACCAACCGCGCCCAGTTTAATTACACATAGGTACTCCCCACAACCATTATTCAAATACTTAGATAATACATAATACTGAAAAAAGAACCTAATATAACAGCTCAACCACATGTTGAGTGAAATAATTTCAATCGAACGTTCGGTTAATATAACCAAATTAATTGAACTTTTTTAAATATTTATTAAGTATACCGAATATAATAATGTAATTATACCGTAATATCGTTCGAAAATAATTAATATTCAAAAAGTTAAATTATTTTTCAACAAAGATTATATTGACCGAATGTTTTTGATTGAAATGATGAAATGACTCAACATTTAGTAGCTGCACTGAGAAAAATATATTTGGTATGAATAACTATTATGTGAATTACAAAAACTTTCATATTTTTTAAATTAAATTAGAATAATTAAATTTTGATTAAAACACTTTTTACATTAATTAAATAATTAAAACATTTTTATTTCTTAATTAAAAAATTGTGTTCCAAAATTTGGTTAGAATAATCAAATTTTGATTGAAACACAATTTTTTTTAATTAAAAGACATGAAAGATTTTATGATTTACATACAATAATAGCTATTTATAGTATTGACTTTCTAGCTTAAAACTGCAATGCAAATCAACACGAATAGTAGAAAAGTCAAATGAACGCAACTTAATTAATCTACATGAAACATTGAAATTAGTTTATTAAAAGAACCATAAGCAATTATAAACTAGTTATGGTTATTTATATCGAAAACATTTCTGTCAATGCATTATCAGTCTTTCTTCCAATAACATACAATCATTTTAGTAGTCCAAAATAAAATTATGCTTAAATATACTTATACTTAGCTAAATTCTTAGATACTTCAGGGTAAAACTTTTCTTTCTGTGTAATAATGCACAAATAATGATAACGTTACTTAAAGGCTTAACGATGATGGAATTATATTTAATACAGGCTGAATGTCATAGTTTTGAAAAGTCATAGTTCTGACATTTCCGCAGCTGGACAATGCCGGCCACTTTCTTACGTAACTATAACGGATCAATGTCGGGAAGCCGTTCGCGGGGCAAAATCGTCGTGAAAGAATGTTTACATGGGGTGAATGAACGGGAAATCAGCCGCTCCTCCCTATGTGTCGTAAGATGAATATCAGAGTTGTATGGAGCACGTAGGCACGTACTTATGGAGAATGGTAAGACCCATTAAAACGCGTGCCGGGACTCGACGATGTGTTACGTAATGCGGATAAACGCTGGAATCCGCCGTAATTTTTCCTCGGTACTCTTTTCCAAATTCCCACACGTTGTGAAGGCACACAGGAATTCTTACATTGTCAAAGATAAAAATAATTATTTATGCACAAACAGATTGTGGACAATCGAATCCTGTATACAATTTTTAAAAATATACACACATTCGAATGCTTATATTAAAATTATTTTTTTATTTATAAATTTTCTTGCAAAAGGTGAGCAAAAAATTGTTATTATTTCTAGAAAAACGTGGACAAATTGCGTGCAATCAATGCGATATCTACAGTGAGTGCAAAAAGCATTTGTACAGAGAAAATATCTTTTTAAAAAACTTTATTTAAAATAAATATCCAGCGAGAAATGAGTCATCGAATCGATATCGATATGATGATTTCAACATCAATTTGATGTCGATTCGACGTTTAATCGACGATAATTTCTTGCTGAATTATTAGCAATTTATTCATAAAGAATAAAATAAACCGTACGTTTCTTAAAATTATATATACAAAAAAAAATATGTATTAAATTAGAGAAAATATATCATCTAAAAAATAAGCGAAAATTAAAAATTGAATTGTTCAGATACACAAAAAGTATTCGTACAGTCGAGAAATTTAGCTTCTAAAATCAAGAATACATGTAAAACTCGTTTGTTTATGTTAGAACAAAATGTGTTCATTGTATAAAATTGCTCATTAATGTTTATTTTTTACAAATAACACTTTTTTTATAAAAAACTTTCTTGTATGAATACTTTTAGAATTCACTGGAGATTTGGTTAAAATTCGCATTTAGGGTGCCAACTTCACAGATCCTGTCAACAGTCGTGTTGACTGTTCTTTTCTCGTAAAAGACCTTTCACCTTTATTTTTTGTCACTTCATTAAATTGTTTGTCCTGTTATTATTACCGGTTTACTGGTTATTTGCGCATATCGTTCACGCCATTTACTTTATTTTTCACCGTTCATTCGCCGTTCACGTCGGCCGTGCTTTCACGTCATTTATTCCGCTTCCAATATTTATGGCAATCGCCATTCATTATTTTAGCACGAAAATTCCCGGTCTAACGCGGCTTATGACTCCAAGTGTGCCGCCATAAATCGCGACGGCTCGATCTGCTTTTTCGGGATTTACGGCAAAGTAAAAAGTGTCGTCGACGGTCGACGGGGACCGAAAGTCCGAGCCCCGTGATCGATAAGGCCGCGGTAAATTTAGTCGGCCGATTCCGTTACAGTCCGCATAACTGGGCACTGCGAGCGAAATGGACGCGGTCCCCCTCTAACATCTTTTATTGGCAGACAGCCACTCCGAAGAGAACAGGAAAGAGAAAAGAGAGAAAAGAGAGAAAGAGAGGAGGCAGGGAAGCCGGAGATGAAGTCCAAGCCGATGAATGTCGACTAACGGGATAGCGTTGCATGAATTTCGCGTGTGTGTGGCCGCGCTCAAACATCCGCGTGCGGTGTGAATTCTCTGTCTTGCTCGATGGCCACTCCTATTTATTCAACAAAAACCTATTTTCCGGGTTCACAAGATGGATACATTGGAGAAGAGAAAACGTTTTTCTATGATATGTAATTTTCGACAAAATTTTGGTTTTTCTAATAAAAATTATGATTATTCTAACAAAATTTTGGTTATAAGAATAAAATTTAATTTAAAAAGAAAGTTCTTATAATTAAGTAAATTAAAAATCTTATTGTTCTAATCAAAATTTGGTTAAAATAAAAGTTATTGCTTGCACTAAGAATTATCATAAAAATTTGTAAACTAGTGTTTATCATTATTATATTTGAAGAAGCGAAATATAAATCATTACTTTTAAATCGTTGAAATTAATAAATTTCGATTTAACAAATAGTTTATTCAATTCATTTTTTACAACTAGTATTTTGTGGAAAATTAATGATGGCCCAAGAAAACCAATTTTTCTTTTTAAAAGGTTTCGCATTCGTCATACATGATTGAAGACATGATGAATATTTGTTACATCTAATATTTTATAAAACACAATATTCTTAGATATTATATAAATATTGAAAAGAGTGAAATACATTCATATAATATTTTAGGACTATGTTGTATTCCTATTGTGCTTACTTGTAGGGTTTACTAAATATTTCATGCCAATAACGCTAAATAGTGCATGCTTTACTAAATATTGCATGCCAATACGCTAAATAAAATATGTGTGGTAGTACAGACCCTTTTTCAATGTTCGGCTGCGGTTAATCAATTGCTCTCGAGAATAATCAATTACCACAATTTAATAACCATTTATTTCCACCATTGAGAGAAACAAGAGGGAGGGGGAGAGAGAAAGAGAGAGAGGGCGGATAGACAGAAATGAAGAGAAAGAGAGATCAAGGTGAATTCGCTGGACGACCCGGTGACCTCCTGAGCGTGGATTTACCGGTGGATAATCTTGCGCGAGGATCCTCTCGAAGGAGCGAATCCTATGGTCGTAATTCACCGCGTTACCGTTAAACGGGGGAAAGAACCTAACTCTTGCAGCAGAGGAAAGAAAGAGAGAGAGAGAGAGAGAGAGAGAGAGAGAGAGAGAGAAGTACGTCGTCCGACGAAGTAAACAAAATAAGAAACGTAAACAAAACTAAACC
>NW_012130102.1:499179-506980 GCF_000143395.1 Atta cephalotes | reverse complement strand
GAGAGAGAGAGAGAGAGAGAGAGANANNANAGANAGAGANAGGAGAGAGAGAGAGAGAATAACGTTGCCGCAGTACAAAAATGAACGTACAAAAATACAGCCAGCTTCTGGCCAGGAGAGTGAAAATGGCCGAAGCGCCTTTCAACCACAGCGATTCACTCGCGACATAATAACGAGCTCTCCTGTTCCTGGTGTTATCACATAACGGCTGCAAGAGCCGTAAGCCAAGACGTTGTGGTTTCCGTGACGATACATCCGATGGTACACGTTTCGTTAAACTTAACGATAATGGATACCTTGCGTTTTGTATGAGAGATCTGGGAAATCGCCTGGATAGATCTTCGACTTTCTAGTCACTTTTTTTTAAGTAATTATTTGTGAGCCCCAAGACAAGTCTACACGGAAAGACATACTACAGTTTCCTGAAGTAATCTAAAAATTTACTTAAAAACAGATCTGAAAATAATTTTGTTGCACCATCAAAATAATTATGAAGGATTATTTGCCGGAATATCAAAACTTTGCAGCATTTCTCATCATGTTTGAGATTACTTCGTAATTATTTAGATAGTTCAACAAAATTACTTTCAGATATGTAGTTAAATTTTTAGACTTCAGCAAGAATATTGTGTGGCATGTGGCAATGATACGCACAGTCATATTATATCTATTTGCTGAAAAGTGGCACCGTTAATGACGTTATTTTGCGACTCTGATTAGAAGGTCTCTAGCGCAAACTGGTTGCTAGACTGTCAAAACATTGCAGCCTTGCTCAGCATACCTGAAATTCCTATGTAATTATTTTCATATGACTAACAAAATTATTTTCAGCTCGTATCTACACTGAGAAAAATGTTCTATACTGTTAGAAATGTTTTTAAATTTCATTAAATTTTAAATTTTAAGTTACACAATTTGAGCTTAATTTCATGACATTACATTTATAAATTTAATGTATTTATAACTAAAAAAGTACATTTGTGTACATATACATAAAATTTAATGTATTTTTTTTATGAAAATTTATGAAATTTATTAATATATACGTACGTCATTACATTGAAGTAACTACTGTAACTTAATTTTCAGTTAAATCATTCATTACTTTTAATTTCGTTCATAGCCACGAACTTCATTTACATAAAGGAAGGCTCGTAGTTACATTTCTAACAGTGTAATTAAACCAGCAAGAATGACATTTTAATGAAACCGAACAGAATTGCAAGTATTGTAATTTTAAATTCGGTTTCTCACCAAAATGCCGTTCTTATTAAGCTTTTTTTTGCTAGTTTTATTAAGGACACTTTTTTCAGTGTAGTTAAATTTTTAAATACTTCAGTAAAATCATAATCTTTCCATATATTACATGCTTACTGGCAGTTCGTTAAATAGAACGGAAGCATGTTCTCGATATAAAATGCCCTTTTTTTTACACTTCTCGCACGCGTGATAATTATAAATTCCAGAACTCGTGCCGCACCCCGCATGTAGGCAGGTATCTTTTATATAATTGCGCGTACAGGAAGGAGGTTGGAGGGGAGGTGAGGGGGGGGGGGGGGGAGGGGGGAGGGAGAAAATCGGGTTACGAGGTCTAGATCAATATAATCAGTCGATTAAGTAGCTTGCGTAGGAGGAAAAATTGAGCGTTTCTAATAAAAGAAAACCAGAAGACAAATGAAGGAAAGAGACTGAAACAGAAAAAGAGGGAAGTCGCGTGTATTCACCTGGAACGACCTGTAGGAGGTGGAAGCGATAGCAACCGATATACCGTTAGCACCAAGGAAAACCGACATGTCAAACCGGTCGAATTTTTGGCGCACGCGATTGCACGTTTCGCAATCTTATGCAAACACAATTCCGTGTGTGCGTAAGTGTACGGCCGAGGTGCAACGAAGGTCAATGCGCTCGTTTCGAATCAACGTCGTCGCGAATCATTTTTCTTTTCTCGGTGCAAAAGCAGCGTGTAAAATATCTGATACGTCTCTTTCTTTCATCTAAAAATTAATTTATTTGTAAAAATATATGTTGCCTCCTCTGTCAGGAATAAGTAGTTTAACATCGCTTCAAAAGTTACGTAGTTATTCTAACTACGTATTTCTTTCTTTAGTTATCATGAAACGAGTTAATTTGTTAGTTAATTATATCACTTTTGAAACAAGGGATATATATATATATATATATATAAAATCTTTTGTTTATATAATATCGCTTTATACATACAGAGGATAGACAAAATATTATGAACTTATGAGAAACACGCTATACATTTTATTACTTGTTCTATTAATAAAAGTTACTTTGCAACGCTTGAATAATATCGATAGAATGTCGTATTACCTTTTTAGTAAAACATCTATCAATTGCTTATATAAATGATATTGGAAGAGGAAATTTTTTTTTCACTCTATTTTCCAAAATTGCTTTCTAATCTCCAAAACTTCAACATCTTTTCTGGCCAATGCAAACGACACGATCCAATTTAAATATCTTTTAAGCAATTAAAAGACATTCTGTTAAAAGAATGGTATAATATTGCTAAATTATTCGAGCATCTATGATACTATTTCAACAAGATAGAATCTGTAAGGACAAATAGTAGGCTAATTTCTTATTAATAAAACAAGTAAATAGTACATTTGTCAAGTGTTCACATTATTTTGTCTATCCTTTATACATATATATGGCTGAAGAGAACTTTTCTTTATATACATGTTTGTTTTCTCTTTAGCCATTAAAAATATCCAGATTGTATTTTGCTGAATATTAAGTTTCATAAAGTTTTAATATTCAACAGAATTTGCATATTTTTCCTCTTCCTGAAACATTTTCATTATACATTTTCTTACAAATACCGTTGATATTTCCCGCAAAGATCCCGCTAAAATCCTTTAATCGCGAGAACATCAATCAAACGGAAATGAAACTTTCCCCAGAATGGAATTGGAACCGTACCCTAAAACAGATGTAATCCTTACGCATTCACGTCCGCCGCGAGTCCTTAATTACTCATTAAGAACGTCATCCGCAAGCAGCGCCTTTATAATTGCACATACGTTACCGGCAGACTACGCCATTTAATCGTTTCGTTGCGGGACGAAACGAAAGCTCTCCTCGGCACTCTCTGCATCTCCATCTGCATCTCCCCGACGGGGGTCCTGACAAATTGAGAGACACTCGCGGGCTTTAATGAGTTTTGGTCCTAATTAAGCCCGGGGACTCTCCGGGCGAGCGTCAATACGTAAAGTTAACTGAACGCCGCGCCGTGCATGAATAATCCGAACGAGAGCGATAACGCGTAATTATCATTAATTGGCTCTTCCGCGAGCAAAATCGCATTAGCTGCTGTAACTAACGAAACGAGGAATTTTTCGCCGACGCGACGAGATTCTTCGACAAAACGCGGATTATGTATTTGTAGAAGAAATAAAAGCGCTCTCTCTTTCTCTCGGTGGTGAACGGACACGAAAAGAAATTCCTTCGTTATTAGCTTTTTAAGAATAGAAGTTCCTTAAGGGTCTCTCAGGAATGCATCATAGTCTCGGGAACTTTGATTTCGAAACTTTGAATTTTCACGCGCGTTTACGCGAGCAGAGGTCGATGCGGCGAAAATTCATTCGGGGAAAGCGGAAAACTCCGAGCGGGCCACTTGGAGTGAATCAAGCGGAAAGTTCCCTCGGAGAAGTTGCCCTCTTCGTTCCCGACAATGGACAGAAGAAACAGAGAAAAGAAACAGGAAGTCCTTGTAAAAAAAAAGAAAAAAAAGAGAAAGTCCGCGGAGATTTACGCGAGTAGCAGAAGAGCTCCGAAGGAAAGCCTCGCTCGAAGATCGGGGAAAATTGAGTTTCCCGGGGAGATCTTACTCCCCGTCACTTCCACTTCTTGCCCCTTCTCGAACCCCTCTCGTCGAAACTGCAGGCGTTCATTTATTTATCTCCTGTAAAGGATGCGCAAGCACGTACGCGATCGAAATGAAATTTTTAATAAATAAATAGCGCGCAACCCAGAAATTCACGGAGATAAATGCATGCATCGGCAGCGACGTGCCCGGTTTTCCAATGAGATAACCTGAAAATTGCATCATCCAACCGCCCGGAGCATCCCCAACGAGTCGAGATTACACTACCTACGAATTTAACGATCTCTACCGCGGGAACGACTCTACCATACGAACTTTACAAGTATCAAAAAGTTTACGCGTTCGCCCAAGTTTCAAGCGTTCACGTTCGTGTGTCCGTGACTATAAAAATTCAAAATCCAAAATCCGAAATATAAGTAGCTCGCGGCAAGAGTAAAGACTTGCAAAATCTATTTACAACTCCAGAAATCATTGAAAAAAATTCAAATTTCGAGAATGATACGAAGGCAAGCGTTATATATACAGAGTAGACCAAGGGATATCCAAAGAATATCCTAAAAATGTTCTCAAGACGTTCGAAGACATCCTCGGGATGTCTCACGGATAAAGTGTGTTGTATCTGGGATAAGATTCTTATAATATTGAACGGAGGATGTTGAGGGAGATAAAATTGAAAGCCTGAACGGATTCGACCGACAATGAAACTCTAGAGAGTTACTTATTCGGATTCGAGAGTAACGCGATCGTAAAAACGGATTTTCGAAATTGCACGTTCAGAAAGGAATCTAATATCCGTATTCATAGTCCTTTCTTGAGGAATGAGGATTCCTTGTTCCTCATTTCATGTTTCATAAACCTTCCTTGACCAAACAAGAAGCTTTATTAGCTTCCTTTTCTCAAGGGAGATTACGAGTTTCCTTGAGGAGGAAATGTAGTTTTCATAAAGCTTCAAGCAAATCTCCAAATTAATTCGTCACACCGGTCTTTTTACTTTCGATAGCTTTTAATTTAAATCTGACGCATCGATAATTATTTTTGATAGCTTTTTTTCAGAAATAAGCTCCTCTAAAAGCATTTCCTCCTTCTTCGTATAATAAGCATTATTCGCGAATTCGAAGCACTGTTGCATATTAAAGCCGTTGTACACTAATTTAATTTAAGTATAAAAATAAAATGCAAATATTTCGAATTATAAAATACATATTTTATCTAACAGTACAATAGAATGTATTGAGTTTTTCCCAATTTAATTCCTCAATTTCTATGTTTATTTATAAACATATATTTACGTTATTTTGTGTACGGCGGTTTAATGTGCATCAGTGAGCAATAAGTGCGTCCAATCAAATTCGTCATTAGTTTTTTGTTCGTTATTGTTGCAAAATGCTTAATCGCAACTTTATTTAATCAACAATGCCTTTATAATCTTATTTATTATTCGTAATTCACGATATTAGGTATGCATGTACTACATATGACATACTACCCTCAGGTCACTAAAATCCCTAAAATATTCCTTCCTTCAGGAAGGCAGATTTGAGTTTCGTTTACGAAACAAGAAGGCCTTGAAGAATCGAGGAATCCTTTTAAGGATGGAGACTTCCTCCATCCTTAAAATAAGAAAGGACTATGAATACGGGTATAAAAATCCTGGAGGATCCGGATACCCGAGGGTTCCGAGATCCCGTGGCTCGCTAGTGTTCCAAGAGCAAATAGAAAGGAGTACGGTAATCTCTCGCTCGCGGTGCACCGGGACCGGTTGTGTAACTACGGCGCGAAGGCACAACTGTATATACGCCATTGGGTTGCAGAAGGTCGTAGGTGGGTCCCAGGTGGGTCAGTCGACCAACTGGTTTCCAGCGGCTTCGCGGAAACTACCTGGAAGACCACGTGCTTTCCCGACGAAATAAGTGCAATCGAGTTCTCCTCCTTATCGCGGGATAAGGTCATTATCCCGGCGAAACGGGAATATTCGAGTCTCGCAAGCCCGATTCTCATCACGAGTCCCAATCTTATTTACCGAATTCTTCTATCTACCGAATCATTCATTTTCTGAGTATTACTGTATTTCGAGATATAGAATCAAATTGTAAGCAAAAAAAAGATAATTTCGATGATTTTCTCTCTTCCGAGAGAACGTCATACTACTGTAATAATTATTTATCGTCACTCGAAATTGAACTAAATTAATTATCGATATGATAAACCAATATCGAGCAATGTCGAGCATCATGAGTCTTTAATTGATTCATGTACATGTAAATACGAAATTTTTAACGATCACACTTTTCAGTCGGTACAACGTTGAAAATACATGGAGGAAACTATTGACTTGACGAGAAACGATATGGAATTGTAAAGAACGGAATGCGAAAGATCGCGTTGAACGACGAGAAAGTCGCTTTCGCTCGGCCACTTCAGAGGAGATCGGCCACTTCTCGTGGTGAGCTGCGATTAAACGGAGCTCGATCCAGGACCGTACTTTCTATAATGTAACAGGATCCCATCATTTCTTTCACCATCTGGTATGAAATTTTAAATGTGCAACTTTCAAATGATCAATCTAATTTCACTGACAATGAAATTTATTTCTTAATTTAAAAAGATCTCAGAATGTGAAAAATCAAAAAATTTAATAAAAAAAAGGTTAAAAATTTAATGCAGCCTTGATTATAAGTATAATGCTACTAATTAATTAAGATCTTAGTTAATTAATTGCATTTTCTTGAAAAAGGCGGAGATAAAAATGAAAGAAGAATTAACAAATAAATATGAAAATCATTACGAAAATAAATATTATTTTTTTTTTAATAACATTGTTTTCTAATTTATTTCTCATTAGATATTGGACAATTTTCATCAATTTGTAAAGGTGTTTTATATTTGTAAGGCTGTATTATAAAAATTTTAAAGTTTTATTATATTTAAGAGAGGTAACGATTCAAAACTTGAGACGAGCAAAGATTATTTTACTGTTCGAAATATCTTAAAACTTCTAAAGACATCTTTCTTTCGCAATAAACAAATACTTATATTGAAATTAAATTTTCAGAAAATTCTGTGTAAAACTTAGGAATTCATGTCATTTTAGAAACATTTGAAAAATTTCAAAGTCATTGATAATCTCCAGTCTGGGCTCTAAAAATTCACAATAAATATTGGAATTTCCGATAAACCGTGAGACTCCAAATTCCATAGATCCGAGAATCTATGAATGCGAGAATTCAGGCATGTAAACGCTGCTTTTAAGACCATTCGAAATGTTTCAGAACTTGAGAAATCAATCGGAATGTCTGGTCAGCGCACTGAAACGAGAGAAACACGATCGGCCGAGGAGCAATATCGCCGGATTGGAAACTGGTGCTAGCCATCGCGAGCGAAGTCGGTTACGTCCGATTTGTTGCAGGGTGAACGATCTCGTTACAGCTTTATGCGCGATTACAAACCGCGGCCTCGACCGCGTAGCGGAGGGGGATGGAGAGGTATTGCCGTCATGTGAAAGCAGCAGCGGACGTCTTTAATTATTAACTTTCTATGTGTCATTATCACGGAAAAGCCGTAAACGTGAACATCAGATTGCAAGATGCGAGCCGGTAATCGGTATAATTATAATTACGCGTTCCATTCCTATAGAAAATACGTCTCGCTTATTCTCTAACTGCAGTACAAGTATGTAGTAAATGTGTAATAAGTTCATATATGTATATGTGAGATTTAGTTTCCTGTGTAAAAATCATGCTATACTACACGTTTAAATATGTAAATCCATTTTTATATGCAGTACAATCTGTTATTTTTACGCTGAAAGCTAAACCCCCACACACACACACACACACACACACACACACACACACACACACACACACACACACACTATATATATATATATATATAATATATATANANAAATATATTNNNANAAAANATANANANAATAGATATATA
>NW_012130102.1:495825-499159 GCF_000143395.1 Atta cephalotes | reverse complement strand
TATATACTACTAATTAATTAATAACTACTTATTTATTATAGTACTTAACTAATACTATTTATTTACGTTNTANANACAAACACACACACACACACACACACACACACACACACACACACACACACACACACACACATATATATATATATATATATAAAGTTACTTAGTACAGAAAGAACAATTTTTTTTGCTGAAGCAAAAAAACACTTTACAACGAGAAATTAAAGGAATTAATTGAATTCTTAATGAAATCAATTTATTGTTCTATCATATAAATTGAATTAATACATTTCAACTGTACTTAGTCTTCCTCAATGAATTCTTATTCCTTATACAGCAATTGCATATTAAAACAATTAAATTTTAAAACAAGAAAATCTTAAAAATAATTTTAGCAAAATTTATTTTGCTGAATCTAAAAATTAATTATAGACAGGAAATCATTTTATGAATCGAAATAATTATGACGCTGAAGATGCAAACTAAAATATCTAAAATTTTTTACAGCACTACTTATATCATATTTGAATTTTTTATATAACTGTCTTAATGATTTAAATTATTACATTTTTAAATGTAATACAAGGTGTCCCGTAAGTTTTTAAGCCAAGAGCTTTTGTGTAAAGAGCGGAACTAAACTGAGTCGAAAAGTCCTCTATCATTTTGCAATTTTCGCAATAGTTAATAAGATATTAATTGAGAAAGATATTAATAACTAAAAATTGCCAAATATTGGTTTTCAATAATTTTTTACTCAAATACTTTTAACTTTACAGAAAAACTGTAAAAGATAAAAATCATTTATTTTCTTCTCATAAAACTCTAAGAATTTTTTCAGAATTTTTTATCAACTTTTTAATTTTACTGCATTTTCTTATTTTTACAACATGAGAAAATATGGTATTAAAAAATTCTGAAAAAATTCTCAGAATTTTATGAGAAGAAAATAAACAATTTTGGTCGTTTTTCTGTTGACAATATTTGAAAAAATTATTAAAAATAACAATAACAATAATTTTTTTGGTAATTAATATCTCATTAATCATTGCGAAAATTGCAAAATGATAGAGAATTTTTCGACTCAATTTAGTTCGCTTTACACAAAAGCGCTTAATAAAAACTTACGGGACATCCTGTATATCTAGTTATATTTTTAGATACTTTAGCAAAATCATCCTTTCCGTGTACACACTTAGATATGCAATATATCCGTTTATAACAGCGATATATAGAACTTGCTGGAGTCTCAACAGATCTATGCAAATTAAATACAATGACTTTAAGATCAAACGACTGTGAGAGAGAGAGAGAGAGAGAGAGAGAAAGCGGGATAAATGATTTAAAATTCACTCTCTGATTCACTTTGGTTTACTCGATTAACCTTCCTCGATCGTCCATGAACAGTTACTCTCATGTCCAACCATTATGCTTTTTCTACTGTGAGATGTGAGGTTTTATTATCTCGATTATCCACCATTCCTCCTTTCACCAACCGTTGCTACAGTTATACAGTTCGGAATTTTGTAGAATCGATTCAAGGAGTGATTCATCGCTCTCGTGTAAAAATATTATGAAATATTATGAAATATAATTTTACGTAATACACTGGAAAAGAGTTTGATTGCATTAAATTGAAATTAAAAATGGACAAGAATTTTCTGATTGAATCTATTATGATTCTAGTTAAGATAATCAGAAGTCTGATTGATATGATCAGAATCTTCTAGTTAATTTATTTTTAACAAGAAATTTTTCTCAATTTTTTTCAGTTTTACCTACTTACGTAAAGATATGTGTATACTTTCTTGTTACACAAATTGCATAAAATTAATATATAATTAATTTATTGTATCATATAACAATCATTCATTATTATAGAAGTAATAATAATCAATAATGACGACTTTATTATCACACAACCCAGAATGTTAATATTTAATTGGCTTCCCTATTATTTCGATAATATTATTAATAATTCATCGACGAGAATTTATGCTCTATCGTTTAAATATTATTTATTAACGGTCTCACCGAATTTAAGCGAAATTTTCCCCACAAACGAGGCATATTGGCGCGTAATCCGCGGCGATTTTTCCGAAGACGAGTTGTATCCGTAAACAGGATGTTTTTTAACTGTCGGGAAAGAATTCCTCGATTGTCCCGGGCAAATTTCATCAGGCGATCGTTGTCAGATTTATCGCGTTTTCGCTTTCACCGCCTCCGCGGTCTGCGCGGTTTTCACTCTACAGTAAAATTATTACGATCCCGCGATCTTTTTACACGCGTGCCAATAGTCAAAGCATGATCCCCAGGCATGCAGCAGTATGTCTTTGCGACATGTCTTTAAAATTTCCAGAGTTCGCGACCTTAAAACGAAAAAAATGTCTTCTTTTGAAAGAAAATCTTCCACACATGTCCAACCTTGACTATACCAATCCAACATTCCAGAATATAAGAAGTAAAAATTAAACGCAAAATACTTATGATTTGTTTCTTTACAGCGTTTTCTTTTGGCTGCACTACCGCTTACCAGTGCAACACTCAGACAGTGTAGCGTGTTTTCTTGGCTGGTGATAGGCAAACTCATTCAGTGTAATGTGTTTCCGTGACTAGCGTAGTGCAAATTTTACGCACAAAGTGGGGTTTTGCTACACGCGTCTCTTTGAGATGCGTGTAGTAAGCAAAACCCCACTTTGTACGGTGTAGAACCAGTATGACATTAAAAATTTGAAAATGGAAGTCAACTGGCAGCAGAAAACATAGCATGAAGTAATGTACACCATGGTGTATGTACACGTGTAGTGTAGCATTGATGCAGCATTAACTGATGTAGTGCGAGGTTACACTTAGTGTATCCCAAGAAAAAACGCTAGTAATTTCAATAAAATTTTATCATCAGAGTGTTCATAAAAAGCTATTCAACATTTGAGAAGCAGAGTTTCAGGAGTTCAAACTTTATCCAAAATTTGTAATTTTCAGAAAACGAGAAAGAAAAAAAATGATGCATACAAGAAAACTACGCACTTTACAGAAAATAATATGTCAATTAGTAGGATGTGAAATGTTAACAAAACTGCTAAGTAATTGCTAAAAATGTTAAACAAATGTTAAACAATTTTGTTCGTCTTTAATTAAAAAACATAACTTCGAAATATAAAATTTTGGACGAAACACATTTTCAAAGTCTGTTCCTCATTTATATAGTAGATAGTACATACTATACTGAGTAAAAAAGCTCTAATGAATATATATATATATATATATATATATATATATATAGTAGTTATTTTACTATATAGTTTGGGGTGTACTTTACTTACTAAGGAACGGACCC
>NW_012130102.1:487152-495087 GCF_000143395.1 Atta cephalotes | reverse complement strand
GTACGTTACCGTTACGTTAGTAAGTTAATTAAGTTAGTACGTACGACCGACCGTACTACCGTACCGTACGGTCCGGTCGGTACGGTAGTAGTAGTACTACTACTCTCTCTCTCTCTCCTCCTCTTCTTCTCTCTCTCTCTCTCTCTCTCTCTCTCTCTCTCTCTCTCTCTCTCTCTCTCTCTCTGCCTCGAGAGTAACAAACTTCTTTTCTTTACCTCTCTCTTTATATGTTCTCATCTTCGTTCAGCTTGATCCATTATAAAATAGTAGTATATTTCCCCGCTATGAGTATCCTTGAATCGAAACCTCGGTGAAGGGGATGAGAAGAGAGACTCGAGAGATTCAACAGAGACAAATAATTTGCATGGTACACTCTATCTACACCGCGTCGAATTTTATCTCGACAAACTTGACCTTCCGAGATTTCAACCTTTTTTCCGTCAGATAAAAATTTAATGAAGATCTCCAGTATTTTTTTTATCTCTAATACCACAATGATAAATTTTTCTCAGAATTTCTGTACAAATTGGAACACTTTAAAAATTCTGAGAAAGTCTTTTCTTAGAATTTTTTATATATATGAATTTTGAAATACTCTAAGCTTTTTCAAGATAATTGGTAATTGATAATTTCTGAAAAAAATACCTTAAAAACATTTTCAGATTTCATAAAAGATTTCATTAAAATTATAGAACGAAAAATAAAGAATAAAGATCTTAGAATAGGGTTGTCACAAATTCCTCATTCTGAAATTCCATAATGTTTCCCTGTTTTCCAGACAAATTTTCATAATTTTTTTCTGATGTTTTCAATAATTAATATTTTGGAATATTTTGTATTTTCGTCCAGATTTGGAAATCGTCAAATATTTCATTGAGAAAACAATTTAAATGACTATTATTGATTATTGAGGCAATTAACATATCAATGTAAATGACTACTAATTAATTACTTACTGACACTGTTTAAATTTAATTGATAAGTAAGTAGTATTCCGAAAATGTAGGCATATTAAACTTTTTTAAAACCAAAAATTTTTTTTTTCCAGACAATTTTGCAAAATTCTTTGACATTTTCTTAATTTTCCTGACTGTTTTAAATTTTTCCCTGAATTCTAGTTTTGTTGTAACTGTATAGAACATCTCAGAATTTCATATATATATATATATGAAGAATTCTAGAAAAGATGTTCTCGGGACTTTTGAATAGTGTTCCAATTTGTTTAAAAAATCTGACAGATTTTCTAAAAAATTATAAAATTATAAATTATAAAATTAATCAGAAATTCTAATTTATTAAAAAATTCTAAAAAATTATATGAAAAATTTTACAGAAAAATTTTTACCAAGAGAGAAAGTAATGCAGATTCTGTCCGCACTGAGAGAAAAATGTTTTGTATTTGTAACTATAATTATATATTACTATATTTATGATTACTGCTATAATAATAATAATAATAACTATGTATATAGTTGGTACTATGTATATAACTATGTATATAGTTAACCTAAAATGATTATAATTATAGTTATTACCATCATAAAATAGTCAAATTTACTTTTATTAATAATAATACTATTTAATAAAAATGATTCAAGTGACTATAAACTTTTATGATAATTTCAACTATTTTATGGCTGTAATATATAATTATAGTCATTTTAGGTTGCCCCAACTATATACATTTGTTGCTAAAATTGTATACGTAGTTACTGTTATTATTATTATAGCAATAATAATTATAATTACATTGTCAAAAATGTTCTTAAATTAGTTAGTGTTCATTAACTTTTAAGTTGCACAATTTGAACTTAATTTCATGACATTATATTAAATTTAATGTATTTATAACTAAAAAAGTACATTTGTGTACATAAAATTTAATGTATTTTTCATGAAAATTTATGAAATTTAATGTACACATTCATTACATTTAAGTAACTATTTATAACTTAATTTTCAGTTAAATCATTCATTACTTTTAATTTCATAACCATGAGTTTCATTTACATGTAAAGGTGGTTACATTTCTAACAGTGTATAGTAATTATAATTAACAAATACAAAACATTTTTCTCTCTTGTCGATAATTTCACGTGATAGGGCTTATCGCGACTTCGAGATTTATAGTTATTGGCTATTGTTCGCAGCAAAATTGTTGATTAACAATTAAGTAACGTCCAGAATGGAGCGTTCGAATAATGGAACGTTTGATAGATAACGGTGGTTCCGTTGCATCACCAGCACCACCCGAAGCGGCCGCGCCGCGACGTTCCCCGGGATCGATTCCGTCACGTCACGTGCGCATCACGGTTTTGAAGCGTCACGGTTTTTATTGCAATATTTACATCCTGATTTCGTCAACGCAGGCGTTTTATCTCGCGTCCGATGCAAAACACCCCATGCGAGCGAGAGCGCGCCGCGACCAGCGAAATATTTACCTTGCAATTCGGACATGTAATAACTCCGGATATTCCCGCAGCTCGCGCAGACAGATGCACCGCGAGTTCAGTCCGTTTATGCATTCCACCCCTTGTTTGATTTCCACCAGAATATTTTACGCCAATGACCTGCCCTCGCCCCCTCTGCGCGAGTTTTTTCGATAAATCGAGTGAGCAACCAGTCGAAAAAATCGCATGCATGACGATGTCAAATATGTATCGAGTTTTAAAAAATAATTTGGAACTTAAAAGATATAGATAGTATTCACGCCAGACTGACAAATGTCGGTAAAAAAATGTCTAATCGACACTGGTCGACAAACTAACAGGAAAATAGTTAACCTATAAAGATTCTTTTTACATCCCTTTTTACACTCCAGAGACGAGAAAAATGAATTGTTACAACATGAATAGTGTTTACTTTCTTTTTTGGACATGTTTTCTTTCTTTTTTTTTTTATTAACTATTCTTTCCGAACTTTTAAATATGCAATTCCATCAAAAACTCGCAATAACGAAGCATTGTATTAATTCAAATTTTAATTTTTCTAGAAATATTATACTATCAGAATTAATGCTGTTCAATATTTGTTTCTATTATTGTTTTCAGAAAATTACGAAAATTCATATCCAGAATGTCAATAAATTAAAGATTCTCAGATATCAATAAATTAAAAAAGGAGCAATAATATTGTTACAATAATGATTTTAATAAAAGTGGAAAAACATCCCAGGCGATCATTTAAGTAAAAAAAAAATAAAGTGACTATTCTCTGGTCAATCATGTTAGGACACAGATCGTTTTGGTGAGGCAAATGATTTTTGCATAAATTGATTCCTTCTATCTTTATATAAAGACGTTTATATTAAGACGAAATCATCAAAAATTAAATATTTGAAATTATATTTTAATCTTCATGTAATGCTGGAATATATTATGAAAGATATTCCGTAAAACATTCACTATTTTAATGCTTTTCTGCGTGAAATAATTAAAACAATCAGTGTGTATGTAAAAAAAACATAAATGTGTAGAAAATACAAGCAAATCTGTATCATCAAAATCAATGGAAATCGTTTATTCTGACAAAAAAATTTTGATGATTCAATTTTTTTACTCAGTTTGATGAGTATTTATCTGCCTCTAAAAGCTCTAAAATTTTGTTTTTAATTTTTCATATTTAGATGCACATGCATGTTTATAAAAGCATAAACATTTATATTTTTATTGAAAAAATACGCGCCAAAAAACAAAAAATATGTATTTAATTTGAATAAATAAAAAAGTACAATTAAAGATAAACGATAAACAAAGATCTCCATCTTTTTAATTTAAAATTTTCATTTATTTTTATAATATTTTTATTGTGTTTTGTCAGTATACGACGTTCAATTCGAATATGTTGATAACGAAAAATATGAACGACACTTAAAATAATAATAATATCGAAAGCGATCAAAACGATCACGCCGGATTTCCCTTCCCTCGAATCGGCCGTAAAACTTCGACATTTTTTCAGGATGAGAAATCGAAACACAAATAATTTCACAGTAAATTGCCGGATTTGTTTCCCACATGAATACCGCACAATTGCAGGATTTACGGTGCTCTCGATGATCAATCGGCCATTTCTCTTTCCCCCTTTTTTACTTCGTTTATGTCAATTCGCGTCAAATTATATGCAACGCTCGTTGTCGTAATATTTATTACAAGTCAAAAGTTATGACGTCTAAGCATTCGTTGCAAATCAGGGGAGTTATAATAACACTAAAATAAATCAAATTTTAGGAAGACGTTTTATTAAAACGTTGTTACGGTCGATGAATCTCGTCATAGACCACCTTGATTAATGCAAGAAATATTTAAATCACGCATCCACTCTCTGATTATACGTTAATGTTTAATGCATGTTTCGAGATAAACTACGGCCATTCCTTAATAAATCGCGATACTCTGTAAGTTCCTTTAAAAATTAAAATCATTTTCATAATCGTGTAAGAGAGCCACTTGAGATATATATATATATATACGTGTATATCTAATATTTTGAATTCGCAAGGTGATTCATAATTTGTAATGTATCTATATAATTATAAGAAAAAAAAAGAGAAGCAATCTCTTCGTGTACAAATACAATAAAACTTTCTTACAACTGTTATTAAAAAATGCACGTTAAATTATTATTACATATAGAAATCTTCTTTCACATTTCGATCGCGTTTTAATTCCCTCCAAACGTAGAATGTTTCTTCGCCAGTCGTAAATCAGACAGAAAGAGAGAAAGAGAGAGAGACGCAAATCACTTTATTAAAAAAGGGAGAAAAAGAAGGAAAAGAAACGCAGATATCAGGGATCGCGCGCGCTTATTGCGCCGAATAGCGCCATATTGCGACATGCTAATGAATTTTTTCCTCCGACGGCAGAGACGAAAAAAAATTAATTCACCGCGGGTGCATCCTCCGTGGAGAGGGAAACTAAAAAAGAAAAGAGAGAGAAAGAGATATATATATATATATATATATATATATTAAAAATTAATCCTCTCAGCCGTTAAGGATTCCGAGGTTGTCCGAGGGCGACAAGTGGTCGTAATGAACGCTCTAATGAACATACATAACGAGCACGACCTCGTTAAGCCACGTGAATCTGCCGATCATTAACACGTATCCTCCTTTTTAACTATTACCAGCGACAAAGGGGAGGGAATCTCGTAAGGCCGATATATCGTGGAAACGAAATGAAAGACATTTCGTCCCTCGACGTTTTTCGAACGTGCCAGTGTGATTTCGCGAGCCAGTGATCAAAATATCGATCTGAAGATTCGCGAGGAAAAGTCTCCTGTAGGAGAGGAGTATAAAACAAGGAGTATAAAACATCTCTCAACAAACTCACAGAAGTGTAAACGAAGTTTCTGAATCTTTCAAGCTGAACTTTATCGCGGAATTGTGCACCGAGAAAGAAGACGAAATTATAATAAACAGAAAAAAAGCGGAGAAGAAAGAGTCAGGTGCTAATATTAAGTGGTTGCTTAAAATACGAATTTCTACTGCATTGATGTTTGCGCACGAAAATATTGATACTAAAAATGTTGGGGGGGGGTTCATTCCTGAGGAGAACGACGTAGATCGTAATGAGTGAATTCGTATTTAAGGATGTATCAAAATTCATTATTTTACAAATAAATCTTTATACTTGTATACTTTTACATTTATATTTATATTTTATTTTCGTATTAATATCTGTAATTTAATTAAATCACATGCATATGAAAAAAATGTGTTTATAATATTTTATTAAATATATTTTCATAATTTATTTACTTTATTAATTATTTTTATTATTATAATACTAAAATTTAAACCACAATGACGAAAGCTCAATTTTTTTTATATAAATTCTTCAAGTGTTCACAATAATTTATGCAAAGTTTCATTGAGATGCAGATATTAATTGTTCTACAAAAAATATATACCATAAATTTTTTTTTATTTACAGAACAACTAACCTTTTATGTTGCAATAAAACGTTACATGAATCATCTTGAATACTTAAAATATTAGTAGTGTGATTTAGTTTTAAGGGTTCTTTTTTTCAAAAACTGATTTATTTATAGATAAACAAGATAATGAGCGAATCCTTAATAAAAATATTTTCCATTTTCGTACTTTACAACTTTTTCCCATCTCTCTGGCAAGGATCGATTTAATTTTTCAACAAATTTTCGCACTTTTTCGAAATTATGAAAGTGTGTATCCTCTAGAGTATGTTGCATCAACGGAACAAGTGATAGTCAACGAGAACAATGTCTGGAGAATACGCGGGGTGCGATAAGACTTCCCATTGCAGCTCTAGTAACGTTTGCTTCACTGATAATGCAACATGAGCATTGTCATTGAAGAAATTGCCACTTTTGAATCGCCTAAACCAATATTCACATGTCTTAATTGATGGGGGCAACAGCACCATAAGTTTCTGTATGACCTTCAGTCATCGAGGTTTTCTTCTGATTAAAAAACAGAAGTAAATATCGAAAATGGAGGAAGCTCCATTTTTTAAATGATGTGAACTATGGATGCATCAAAATTGTAAAATTACCGGATATCGGATATCCAAAAAGAATGTAACATCGGATATCCGGAACAATGTCTTCTAAAAAAAAAAAAAATTGTAGAAAAAAAAATTATAATTTTGCAACAATATATGTATAAGATATTATAGCATTACGAGTATATGCATTTTTATAAAACATTTATATAATAAAAAATCAACAATTTAATGATATAAAATTTCAACCAGATATATTCCCGGATATTAAATATCCGACTATCCGGTCGGATAATAAAAAGTAATGGATACCGATGGTAATGGATTCTTTTCGAATATCCGGGGCATTTCTAATATAAACACGATGTTTACTGCATCTACTGTTAGTAAATGTGACTAAAATATACATGGAGTACCATTAAGGAAGTTCTCTACTTCTTAGTTAATATACAGTTTATTCATAATAATACAATTAAAATGGAATAAAAAGATTATTGACAATATCTTATGCCATTATACATAATTATTGTTTAATTCTATACCTTACTAAATATTTCCAAAATGACAAAATAAAAAGTTATAAGATGCTCATTTGATGTATACGCATCGTCCATTTGACATTCAAGCTTTTTTCATTAAAGAATATAAATTTCTTGTAAACTGTATGGTCAGTTTAAATCAAACTTTACAAGAACAAACTTAAGGATTTACTTTATAATTATAACGATTTTTAAATTGCTGTCTTACACGCAAGTGTTTTAATTTAAAAGAGAATAATTATAGAATAAGATTATACTTGTAATGTAAAATTCTATAACTTTAGAATTAAATAAATGATACGGTAAAAGTCAATGAAATTTTTTCTAGATATTATTGATATTATTAATATTTGTTACATGTATATTATAGACTTGTCTTATATTTCATCAAACGAGAACCTCCTTAAAGCAATAGGAAATAATAACTGTAATTGAAATGTCTTTGACAACGCTAATATTAGTGCCAGCTCTTGCAAAACCCACAAAACTAAATCACACTCCTAATATATCCGTATAAAAAAATTGAAATTTTTATCATTATTTTTTAAATACATTTCCATTAGAGCACAGATAAAAAAATATTACTTTGTGCGAAAGAATTTTTTTATCTAGATTTTCTCTCTCCCTCCTCTCCTTTATTATTTTTAAATGCAATCTAAAATGACGTGTAATTTTTTCATTATTTTGAAAATATGTATAATACATCCTTAAAGTTTCACATTGATGCCTTTATTCTATATATTATTTTCCAAATTTGTAATAACCATTATGCCTAAAACGGGTATATACATATGTTAAGTGGCAAATTAACTTATTCATTATTGATTTTATAAAATTAATTAATCTCTCACACACACACACGCACACACACACACACACACACACACACACACACACACACACACACACAC
>NW_012130102.1:483427-485283 GCF_000143395.1 Atta cephalotes | reverse complement strand
CTCACACACACACACACACACACACACACACACACACACACACACACACACACACACACACACACACGTATATAATTACATGTACAATGTATATACATATATATGTGTGTGTGTGTGTGTTATATGATTACAATGTTATATGATTTTATGTATATATAATATTACAACCCCAAGGAATGTGCGGTTATGGAGAACGACATTCTGTAGCGGCGCACTCTCGACAGACGAAAACCGATGGCACGCGTGAGAGGGGGTTGCGCGTAGATCGGGAGCCAATTAATATCCATGCAGGGGTGCGCATTCCCCCCCTCCCAAATACACCTGGCTGAATAATCCCGCTGAAACATAACTACGCGCAGCGTGATATACTCGCGCCATGGGGCTCGCTTGTCAGCGACGGGACCTCATAAACTCTCAGCCGCGCGATAACGGGGTTAACTGGCGGTTACCTCGTTATTTCGATGCGATCTCCGGGAGATCGTAACTAAGCGTCGTTCCATACCGTAGACCGTAGTCGAGTGCTGCCGCGATAATTATGCTGGACCTGCACCTGGAAGCCTGATTACGAATCCAATCTCCTAAATGATCCTCCGAAAAATGCGGATTTATTAAGCAAGGCTTCGATAAAATCGTGAAATTATTGTGAAATCGGTTGCCGTTTAAATTCTCATTCCCTTTTTTCGTGCAAAAGATATAGAGATCCTTGGAGAAAGGATTCTGAAGGGTGAATCTACTAATTACAATTATAGTTATAAAAACTAATTTATTTCACTGATTATAATTCTAATTATGGGAAATTAAGTCCCAGTGAAATGAATTAAATTTTACACCGAGAAAAAAAAATTGTTCATTTTAAACTAAATTAATTTCATTTCTTTTTATTTTTATTTCTTTTGTTGAAAAATGTGTATTTCAAGTCAAATATTACAATATGTTTGATTTAAAAATACATATACATTCTTCATCAAAAGAAATAAAAACGAATTAAATTAATTTAATCAAATGAATCTTTTTTTTTATGTACGTGTTTATATTGTAATGAAACAGAAGATGTCACAGATACAAAGCTTAATATATGGATAGTTTGGAACTATGGAATATTAAAAATATGAAACTTGTGCTCACAGAGCACATTTTTCATACATCTACAATATACACGAAAACTAACTCGTTTCACCGAAACTCAATGTTCGATGTAATCCTTCGTTATTGTAAATATTGAATTAGTTAGTGATTAATTATTTATTTTGAGTTAAAAACATTCGTTGTTTTAATACTCAAAGTAAGTGATTTACACTAATCAATTTAATATGTATTTACAGTACATATTAAATTTCTCTAAGAATAAATGTATTTTCTTCAACGATAATCGTGTAAACCAGAATTGTACTTATTTCAACTACTTTCTAATTGAAACTTGAGATTTGCATTTTCCTTGTCAATTCGGGCATAACTGTCCAATAATTGAAAGTGTGCGCTTGATCGTTTTCCTTACTCGGTCGACAGGATTACTTACCTTGTAGATCTCGTCGACGAGCCTAGTAAGTTCCTCGGTTTCCATGATGAAAATTCTGCTTTTCTGGCTTCACGAAATGCTCATATTTTCCCGTCCGTGGAGACCAGATCTTACGTGGCCGTCCCGCTTTCCTGTGCTCGATCGCGACGTATATTCGATATTATCGTGCTCGCCCGACCTGAAAGAAAAAAAACAAATATTTTAGATATCACGTAATTCTACGTTCATTAAAATATACGTTATAAAATAATGTTCATTAAAATAACGCGTGTAAAAAATCAATTTAATAAGTCTATAATAAATTTTTATCTATATATATATATATATATATATATATATA
>NW_012130102.1:458508-483407 GCF_000143395.1 Atta cephalotes | reverse complement strand
GCTGCCAACTAAATATTTATTAAATATAAAGATATATTTGATACAAGAAATGTTAATTTGATTTAACAATCATTTTTTTTATTGAACAAATATTTACTTACTGTAAGTAAATGTTTAGTTGGCAGTATTGAATTAAATATTTATTAAAATTAACTATATTTTTTCTCAGTGCAGGAACGATTTTGCTGAAGTATCTAAAAATTTAGCTAGATACAAATTTGAAAATAGTTGTTTGGACCATCAAAATAATTACGTAAAACGTTTCACCTGGTTGCAAGTAATGTTAATATTTTTTTGCAGCATTGTCATCAACGTTTAAACATTCTACATGATTATTTTGATGATCCAACAAAATTTTTATATCTAATTAAATTTTTATATACTTCAAAGTTGTTTTTTCTATGTACGATTTTTTTTCTAATTGTGAAACATTTAACAATAAGGTTCAACGTAATAAGGTAATGTTAAAATTTAAAAATCGTAAAAAGACGCTCAATTGAATAAAATCAAATTTGTATAATGAAAAAGGGCTAAAAGCAAAAGCAAGTTATCATTTGCTACCATAAATATAAATATTTTACAATATACATGAAAAACAAATATTTCGACCATCATTCTCAATGTTAAAAGTAAAAATTATAAATATAATCCTAATCACGGATTCAAAAAGTCCCTTCTAATTACACATTTAAAACAAAAACTAAGATTGTAATCTAAATCATTAATAACCCATATTACTTCTCTTGGAGTTATGTGCTTGAAAATGTAGTAAGAAAGTTAAAATAGAGAGTTAATAATGTAATTATTTTTCTAATTTATATTGTAGAATATTTAATTATGTTCAAACTATCCTTAAGAATGTCAAAGTTTCAACACGGAAAAACACGGACATTTTTTCTAAATGATCGCAAGTGCGACTGACGATTCGATAACGCATTACTCAACGCGCGTGTCGCTGACAGAAACAGACGGATCTCTACTCAACGGTGTGTCTGAAAAATTGGGAGTGAGAAAAAAAATATCACCGAACTTATGATGTATTAAGAAAAATTGGCGCGCGCGTTTTACGCGTAATTTGCAACGCTCCGAACGAATTCGGGGTGTATTTTAACAAGGTACACAGACGCGAAAGGTAAAAGGCCGCAAATAATTGCAATTGCACCGGACGGTTGACGTCACGACGAGAACGAGCGGCGATTGTGAGAGTGTCACGTGCGAAATGCGAAATACGAAAGAGTGAATCGACGACTGCAAACGAAATATCAATTGCTGCACCTCCGCGGGCGTATGTAACATAATAGACCGATTAATAATAAAGCGGCTGCTCGACTCACCGTGCCCGGCCGAGCGTGCTTAATTAATAAATTGACGTTTCATAAATTAATCCGTGCGACTCCGAATTCACAAAGTTCGCCCGGGCTGTTTAAAATTTATCAATAATCCCGACGGCCCGAGTAATTTGGCAGTTTGTTGCCCCGTTTATTTTTCACGTTTTACATTAAATTAGTATCGATGGAGAAAGAAAAAGAGGAGGAGAAAGAAGAGGGAATATCTTCAAACTCTATGTAATCAAGGAACACGTCATTTTTAATTAAATTTCGCCAGATATAATTTAAAAAAAAAAAAAATCGGGAACGAATAAAAAAGTTGCCGGAACACAGCGGGACGGTTCTCCGCCGCCAAAATTATCAATCCATTCGAAATGTGTAATCAAACGATAACGTGATTCGATGAACGAAATGTTGCGAGTAACGGCAAGTTGCGCTCGCTCGTTCGATTTGTTAAATCACGCCGATCGATGCGGCGCGTGTTCGATCCGCGATCTCAATACGTAGCAGAAGATTCGATTAAACGGTGAAAGCGCCGCAAAATTCAACGTGGCCTATCGAAAACGCTGCTTTCCATCTCATTCTCTCTCTCTCTCTCTCTTTCGGTCGCGAATTTCGCCGATGCAACTTTGCAAACGCTCGCTCACCCCGAAAGCTTTCAAGCGAATTAAATTCTCTCGAATCGTTTACGATAAAATGTTTCCCTTTAATCTCTCTAATCACCGACGCGCTCTGCAAACTTTCGCGAATTTAACAGGCGGACGTGACTAGGGATGCTTTAAAATATCGATATCCCGCGCTCGTACTCGATTGCTAATATCGAAGTATCAATATCCGATCATTCTTGGCGGCAGAGATTGGAAATGAGCGGCTGCGAGCAGATAAAGCGAGTAAATAACCATAAATAAATCAGGACAGCAAACTGAAGCGCATGACAAGCACTGTTAGCTCGTTGAATCATATCACTCATTTGTTACAACGATACAACAAAAAAAAAAGAAACAAAGTTTTCCAAAAAATGCATCTGAACGTTTTAAATCGTTACAATTTTATTATATTTTGAAATATAATTTTGGTGATTGTACAGAACATTACAAAGAACGATTTTGCTAAAGTAAAACGTTAGCTAGATGCAGATTTGAAAATAATTCGCAATGAGAGAAATTTAGATAACCAGAGCACGATTAATTTTAAAATGTAATTTCAATACTTAAGCAAGAGTAATTGTTATACTCGGAATTCGAACGTTTCGATTCACTTTTGAGTGATATCTTCATCAGCAATATAATGTTCCTCAATAACTTTAACACGTCCCTCACTCCACATACAGTCTACTAATGGATTGAAAGATTCAAAGTGAGATACAACTATTTGGTTGTAAATGTAAAAAGTGAGATTTTCTGAAAACGCTTGCACCAAATTCTTATAGATATATATATATATAGAGTGTCTCTGATCCGCCCGCAATCGGCAAACAAAAGCTGTAAGATAAAAGTAGTATTTTAAAATTAACGTATTTTGAAATCAACATATTTTAAGAAATTATATTTCAAAATAAATACATATTTGCAAGTTTTTAAAATGCTCTCCATTTTGAAAACCTAGGGTCAAACTAATAAGACCAGTAAATAAATCTTTTTAAACCTTACAACTTTTGTTTGAAACATTTCTTTCGAAAATTATTAATTTCCCAAACACTAAAGGATTCTGATACTTTTCGAACACCCAAAAACACGTTTTCACACACTGAGAAAAATAATCTGGTTGGATTAAATATGGTGGAAAATGGACGAATCAGAATTTTCTGACTAAATCTATTAGAATTCTATTTGAGATAACTAGAATTCTGATTAATATAATTACTCTGATAAAAATAAGAATTCTAGTAGATTTTATCAAAAAAATTGCTATACAACCAGAAATTTTTTCCAGTGCAAGAAAATTAATTCTGTTAAACTATTAAAATAATTATATAGGACGTCCAAGCTGATTGTTAGAATATCAAAACTCTTTGCAACATTATTTACTATTTTTGAGCGTTTTTGAGCGTCGTACATAATAATTTCGATAATCCAAAAAATTATTTATAGCATCTGGCTAAATTTTTAAATACTACAGCAAAATCATTCTTTCTCTATAGAAAAATAAAAATATATTCTTTATATATATTTTTTTTCCTTTATATCTTCGTTCTTTTCTCATGATAACTTCAGAGTAACAACTTTTCAGTCGTTGTTGCAATAAATAAGCGATATTTATTAAACTAGAAAATAACAACGAAATGAATTAATAATATGTAAAATAATACATTAATATATATTATACCTAGATACATTCTTCAGTGTACGTATTACGCTGCGTATGTGTATTATAGTTATAAATTACATTAATTTAATAATTAATTCAGTTAATTATAAACACACCGGTAGGAAGTCAAACAGATTAATGGATAAATACACGCCTACTACTAAATATGAATACTCTCAACTATAATCATTGTTTGTCGAAATCGTGTTCGAAACCGCCGGCTCGAATGACGTGCTATCAATCACGTGCATCGGTGCATCGGACTTGCACCGCTTGGCGTTACTTTCTTCGTTACGAGATCCATATTGTTACATCACCGGCGTGAATATGTTTATTAGAGCGGTCGACAACCCGTACCCTCTCACGCCTCTTCCATTCTCCCTTCCTCATCTTCCATCTCTTTTTCCTGTGGAATTTAATTCTGCTCTCTCCGAACTGACTTATCGATATTTGCGTAAACTGTACGCGTTATAAAATAGACAAGTAATAGTAATTAAGAAATACATCATTAATTAAACAGTCCTTTAACGTTTTAATAAATAAAACGTGATAATGAATGAATTAAAACGCATGGAAATACATCTTTTCGCGAAATACTTCAGAGAATTCAAAATTGTGCAAACGATTATTATTAATAAAAAAGACACTAAAAATATATCTGCTGTTTAAAATATCTATCGTTATTCGTCCTGAAAAATTTTAAACTTTTATTATAAGTTTAAAATAAAATTTTCAAATATTATATATCAAATGAATTATATATATCTCTATTCATTTAATTTAAATATTATCAGGATATCTATATTCAATAATATTTAAAAAAATTATGATAAAATGTTCTAAAACTCGACCTGATCTAATTTTTCATCTACTCCTGAATCGATTGTATTTGTATTCTTTATCCTTATCTGTTCTTCGAAAAGAATTGTTGCTCCATTTTATGGATCAACGATTCTGAAACTTACTGCTTCACAATGTTAGAGAGAAAAAGGAAAGGAAAATAGCAGATAAATCCGTATACGTCGGTATTAACACGACGCCTTATTATCATATATAACACGGCCTACGCCTACGTGCCACAGGTGTAACCGAGAATTCTTGCCCGCAGGACATCGGGACCGTTTCATAACCGTTACAACAGAATCACCGGACAGAACGGCATTCCTTGGCAGTCGCAATTTCAATATGATCTCGTGAATGAATCCCAGCAATTCTCGGCAGGCGCGTTCTCGAGAGGATCTCGCGTTGAAAAGGGGAATCGTGTAGCGAGACCTTTTCACTGGCGAAAATTTAAAAAATCGAAAATCATTTCAAGACACCCGCAAAACTTTATGTTATATATCGCTTCGTTACTTCAATAGCGAGACAACTAAAAAAGACTGATTTTCGAGTTATTATGAATGAGTTGAATACACATTTGGAAAATTTGTAAATTTAACACATTTCATAAATGTGTCCTAAACGGTCTACTCTCAAATTTTTGTGCTAATTTAACGAAAGAATATATTAATAAATAACAAATATTATGTAAAAAGGTTAACATGATAAATATAATACTGACACAATTTGTAAGCAATCTGTGGAAGCATATTTTTCAGTAAAATTCATATTTATATATATTATATATGTTGAATTAACATGTATTTTTTCATTCGACTTGGAATTTACTTTTTAAAACGTAATTACTATTTAAAACGTACATTTTTATTTTATTTATTCACTCACTTATACATCATAATTTTGATACTAAGAAATGTTAAACATCAATTAATACGTTAAAAATTCAACATAAAATTTTAAGGACTTGTATGAACCGTTTCCAGTATAAATTCAAAGTTTTTTTATTATATAAACATTATTCTATTAGAAGCGAACTAATTTAATTTCATAAAACAATCATCAAAATTATTTCAACTCCAAGACGGTGATTTTTTTTTAAGAATTATAAAACAAGAAGGACAAAAAGGATATTTCCGTAAGAGCAATTTATTGGTGATACATTAGCTAAACATTGAGAATATAATTAAGCCAATATTGAACCAATATTATGCTAATATTGTACCAATAAATTATGCTACTAGGATTGATCACTTTAAGAATATATTCTTCTCGCTATTATCTGATTTAGTTAATAATTTTCTATGAAAAATAGTTTCTGAAAATTGCAAAAAATAGTGTCTGAAAAATAGATTCTCCCTGATTTTTTTCTTTTGAGAAATTTAATTTTTTTAGAAATGAAACCGACGAAAATAAATCAATTAATAGTAATAATCTTAATTTCAGTCAGAATTTTAGTGCTAAATAAATATCAAATGCAAATTTTAGCAAATTTGAAATTGAAATATATTTGCAAAAATTTGCATTTAGATCCTAGTATCATTAAGGTCCTCTTTGTGATTGGATTGTTTTTTCTTAAGTGATTAAGTTTTCGAAGTAAAAGAGCAATATTATAATTTTCGTTTCTTCGTTTATCGTTTAACATCAAAGTGTTTGACATTTTTAAAGTTCGCGGTTGGAAAATTGTCGGAGGATCGTCGAAGAATCCATAACGTTCATCCTCTTTCCAATATATTTTACAGAAGAAGCGTGTTAATGATTGCACACGCGTGCAATATCGAGAGCAAGTTTATTAGCAACGCAATATTTTTCCTTTTTCAAGGTCAGCGAGAGAGACGGGGAAGCTAATAGAACTAGTTCTATGTATAAACGAGATTCCACGAGCAGTAAATTGGCGCGAAAAAAAAAAGGCGCACACGCACCTCGAAAGCAGCTGTTTTATCTCTTTCTTTTCTCCGCGAACTAAAACATCCTTGGCTTTCAAAGCCACCCTCCACCAACCCCTCCCCCTTTCCACTTGTGCTCTTCCCGTTCCCTTCCTCTCTTACATCGTAGCTTTAATTATCGCCTCAAAGGGCCCCGCCCTTTTGCTTTATTTAGCCATCGATGACGTTCCCTTATCCTGCACCGTCAAAGAAAATCCTCAGGGACGTTAATTAACCTTCGAACGCAAAAAAAGCGGGACTGCAAAAACGAATGGGTGCAACGCCGATATTCATTGCAATAATGAGAGGAAGAAAACTATTCTTTAACCATCATCTTTCTTTGTGTACCATTTCACTTCCGACAGGAAAGCAGGATTTTTGCGATAGCTTCTATTTCCCGGAATTCGTAATCGCATGTAGCTCTGATTTTCATATAGCAATACAATTTATAAATTCCATTTCCGAAACGTAAATCAATTCAGAGTGTGGATATAGCGTTAAGTCCGCGTTCAAGGTATTAAATTAATCTCATTAAAAGAATTAAAACAAAAACGATGGAAAGGTTCGAATTTGAAAAAGGATTTTTGTAAATCTATAATCCATACTCTGCAGTGAAATTCAGGATATGCAAGCATTTTGTATTTCAAATAACAATAACATCAACTATATTTTAGTTAGTTATTTGATTTTCAAAATAACTCATGATTCTATATACATTTCAATTCAGACAGAAGGAAAATGGTCGCCGTTACCGTTAAATTAATTATGTATTTTATAATCATTTCCGGAGCCAACTGTATACTTTTTTTATAAATATAATTATTTTTATTATTATAACATTATAGCAGTGGTGACTATAAAAAACAGAATTCCTAACCATAATTATTTTATCATACAACTTATAATATCATTTTCGGTGCCAACTATGTATATATTTCTTGATCAAAGCATAAATATAATAATAATAAATATATTCATAATTATGTGTTTGATAGAAATATAAATATATATATATAATAATAATTATTAGCATTACAACAGCAATGATAATTATAGAAATGAAGCTTCTAATTATTATAATTATTTTGCCATGCCATTATACACCATCACTCACAAATAGCAAACATTTTTCTGTCAGTATATTTCTTAATGAATCTTGTATTCGTTAAACCAATAGAGCAACTGACCGGCTATAAAATGGCACAATTACATGTCGCAAATGAAGATGAAGCTACGATACATCGAGGATGGCAGGGTCAAAGAGAAGGAAATTTCGTGACGGAAATCACACGCAGTAAAGAGTTAACAACGAATTACGAGCTGCAATGAACGTGCCGGTCCCGATTCGTGAATTATCTGTCGGGATATAAATTCTGATTTGCAGCAGAACATTTGGCACCGTTCAATACTCGGTCTCACGCTTATACATTTCTCCCTTTTTCTCTCTTTCTTTCTTTTTGCCGTTTCGATAATGGCAAAATGGGCCAGTCATTTTGCGCGTTCGACTTTAAGAGAAATGCGCGATGAAATAGAAGAGGCAGGAGAAAAAAAAGAGGAAAGAACGAGGTAGAGAAAATCCTCCAAGGTTAGAGTTCCATCGGCGACGCGGAATCGCTCGCGGATGATTTCCGTCGATGAAATATTCATAATTTAATATGTCCCTCTTGCAGTCTCTCCGTCTCTTCTTTTCTCTTTTATTCAGGCGGGACGGGACGTTCGAGAGATGAAATATTCATTCTCTCAAGATGACGATGATGTCGGTCCGAGAAAATGCGTCATCGATTTCCTCACGAGTATTATAATTATAATTATCCGAGCGGAATCCTCGACGCGTAGTTTTGCGATTCCTCCAATCTTTCCCAACTTTTTAATCCTTCCACTCGATCTGCGAGCTAATACACGTTTTCCATTGTAATCGAAACTTTTCTCGAATGTAAATCTTTCTCTCTCCCCCTCCCTCCCTCTCTTTTTCTCTTTTGTATTTTAATTTTACAGTTTTTTTCGCTTGCATATAAGAAAATAACGAGTTTCTTGATATTTACGAGAATCCACCTCCGAGATATTTTTCCGTCCAATTTACATTTTACGCAATTTCCAATTTTCCGATGTATCTCACGGAAATATGTATTTCCGTACTCGTTAGTTTTGCAGCGCCGGCATGACTTGGCAAATATCCGGGCATCGACGAACTCCTTCGTCGATATAAGATATTTCGTGCGTACAATTCGTTCACTTTTTTTACAGGACTTCTAAATTTAGCGCATTTTTTTTTTCGCGCTCAAAGAGAAGGACAGTGAGTGAGTGAGTGAGCGAGTGAGAGAGAGAGAGAGAGAGAGAAACGATGAACGTACACAATCGAATACGTTTCAAGTCCGACAAACCGAATCGATGGGCAGTTTATAAAATGTATTCTGAAAAATGTATTTGCAAATTTGAATGCGAATGTTATTAAGCAGCAAACTTCAACCTGAAATAGAATTCTTTCTTTCACCTAACTTAAGATTCTAAGCAAAATCGTGAGGCTCGTAACATATTCTTGTAAGAATTTTTAAGTGCTTATGCAATATTTTTACAGACAGCTTCTTAGCCGATAAAAATTTACAAGAAATCGTAGATATTTACGAATGTTAATCGTACGTCTTATAATACGTGCGCATAAAATTAGAATACTATACTCATAAGTTCTTTACAAATTTTACGAGAACACGTTACGATTCTGCTTAGAATTGACCCGAATATTATAATCTCATCGATCTAATTTCCACTTGTAAAAGATGGCAGACTGAAAAAAGGAGAGCGAAAAAGAGATAAATAAAAGCTTTATTAGTGCTGTTCATAAATAAGAACATCTTCTAAGAACATACAAGTGAAAAGAAAAGCAGAAAAATAAAAATATATCGAATAGCAAAAATAGTACAAAAGGAAGAGAATAATACAAGTAAAATATAAAAATAACAATTATTAGTTTAATTAAATTAAACTCTATAGAAGCAAAGATAGAAAACAAAGGAATAGCGAATAAAAAGAAAAAGAAGAGAGATAGATAGATAAAGGCGTTTATTACTATTCCAAGGCATTTTCTCTTTGAGAAAATAAAATGGACAGTAAAAGAATGAAAATATACAAATAACGAAAATAACACGACAAAGATAGTACAAATAAAATATAAAAATAAAAACTATAAATTGTATAAAAACAAAGTTAGAAACCAAAGGATAGTAGAGAGAAAGACAGAGAAAAGAGAGCAGGATTTCGGTATTTCATACTCGCGACTCCCGCGCAAGAATTCCAAGAATTTTACAAGGTCGTAAACATTCGAGTCGCAAAACATTCCGCAGCAGCGGTTATAATAACAATTGTCACTACAAGCCGTATATGCGATGCGATTTAGGATATTCTTCTAACATTTGCCGAATAGGTAAGAGAAATAAGCAGGTTAATAACAGAGTTTTTCTCCGACACATTTTTTAAAAGTTAGAGAAAGAGAGAAACGCCGTATGCGTTACTTAAATAATTTAACAAGAATCATAATTACAAAAATAAAAATTGTGGCTCCAAAAAGAAATCGGAAGAAACTAAACTATTACCGACGCTATATTAATACGCATTAAATAATATTTAATAAAGATTAGATCAGGTTTGCTAAAAATTCCTCATCCTAAAATTCCATAATTTTTCCTTCATTTCTGGATACATTGTACAATTTTTCTTAATGCTTTCATTAAATTTTTTTTGCATTTTTTCCTGATTTGGAAATATTTTGTTAAGAGAGTAATTTAACATAGCAATGTAAATTACTATTAATGCTGAAACTGCTTACATTTAATTGTTCAGTCGAAATTTATTAAACTTCTATAAAGCCAAGAATTTTTATTTGCCAGAAAATTTTGCAAAATACTCTGATTTTTTCCTGATTTCCCTGATTTTCAATTGTATGGCAATCCTGTAAAAGTTTCGGACATAACAAAATCATATTACACAAAAATCCTACTATTATTTATTATTCCTTTAAAATATTTTTTATTATTTCTTTGTGTCAAGTGTCAAAAAATTATGGTAATTATTTAGGGAAAAGTCCCCTCATTGTCAGTTAACGCGTATCGAATCTATTTTCTCACGTGTAAATTTAAAAATTCTCGCAATCAGTTTAGAAAATAAATACAAGCTCTCTCTGTTTCCGTTCAGTCATCACAACTTTTTCCGTCAAGTATTTTTTTTTACAACTGTGTGAAATTAAAATAATTTCATCACGTTCTCCACACCGCGTTTTCTACCTCAATTATAATTCCGAACCAGAATTGACGCAGGAGCTCCAATCAGCGATCCCAATTTCTCGTATAATTACCTTACAGTATCAGAGCGAAAGCAGTATTGTCGCGACCTGCGGCGATTTATAAAAACCGAGCTGACGTATTCCAACGTCCACGGATGGCTCACGGATTCGCGCTCCGAGTGATCGTATAATTTCCTTTGCCGGATCAATTTAACGCGAGGCTCACCTGAAATCTTAGCGGAGAGTCGGCGGATCCAGGAGATCCACGGATGAACGAGTATCGAACTGCTGGAGCAGCAAGCTGGAGAGCAAGATGTTACTTTCGGGAGAGACGACTTGGAGTTCACCTCACAGGACGAACGAACGGCACGGAAACGACCCGCACAGCACGACGCGCGCGAGATGACTGTCGGACGTCGGAACCTACAGTCGCGGACCGCGGGAGCTGCCGAGTGCCGAGCAGCCGCTCGGCACCGCTCGGTATCGCTCGGCACCGCTCGGCTTCTCGGCGGGGAAGCACGCGCGAATCGTACACTCACAACCTATTAACCCTTTGTGTCTTCGAGAGAGTAGTTTAAATAATAATCTTCGCCGCAACACATCTTCCTCGCCCCGATGACACCCCGCAACTGCATCAAAATCCTCCGGAGAAATGACGGAAATCATACACTGTAGAAATGTTCTTAAATTTCATTAAATTTTAAGTGTAACTTACACCATTTGAACTTAATCTCAAGACATTATAAATTTAATGTATTTATGATTATATATAAAAAATATATATCTGTGTACATGTATATAAAATTTAATGTATTTTTCATGAAAATTTATGAAATTTAATATACACATTACATTTAAGTAACTACTATAACTACTATAACTTAATTTTCAGTTAAGTCATTCATTACTTTTAATTTTTATAATTAAAAAGTATATTTGTGTATTTATGTACATGTACATAAAATTTAATGTATTTTTCATGACAATTTATGAAATTTAATGTACAGGTTCATTGCATTTAAGTAACTACTATAATTTAATTTTCAGTTAAGTCATTCATTACTTTTAACTTTTCATTCATAACCACGAGCTTCATTTACATGTAAAGGAAGCTCGTGGTTACATTTCTAACAGTGTACTAAGGTGCGGAAATAAAGTTCTCTATACTGTAATCACAAGCTAAGAAACATTTCGTATTTATGTTGGAAATGACCTACTCAAATCCTTGTTAAGATTTCACGTTATATTTTTAACATATTCGAACGTTAATTCAACATAATGTGGTTATTTAAATATTCTTTGAATATTGTTTGATTGTTTGATTAAATTGATATTCAACATTTACTTACGTGTCGAAATAAAACAATTTGTGAATAAATGAATAAATAACGTAACGATAATGTATATCTCTTTCTCTCTTTATAATGTATATCTTAAAACGTAAATTCCAAGAATAAAATGCATGTCAATTTAACATACTATAAACGTTAATTTTGGAAAAAATATACTTCCACAGTTTATTTATAAATCGTATCAGTATTATATTCCTTATGTTAATTTTTTTACATAATATTGTATTATTTTCTACAATATTTATCTTGTACCAAATTAACATAAAAATTTGAGTGAATTTAGAGCACGTAAAATGTGTTAAATTTAAATATAAATTTTCTAGCTAAAAAAGAGTGTAAAAGAATTTCCTACACTGGAGAGTTTCTAATGTAAAGAGAGAGAAAAGGGATTACTTGGTTTACTTTTTTTCTATGTAATAATTATCTTTAACATATTTTTTTTATTAATCTTAATATATTCATTATAAATTTCAGAAAAACTTATTATTATGTAGTTACAAGAACTATAAAAAGAAAATTATAAAATTTATCAAGAAGCAGTTTTATATGTGTAATAAGCAAATCAAAATGTTGCTTTATTTAATGTCAGTCGAAGTAAAACTTACTAAAATTTAGAACATATTTTGAATAAATGTGATCTTGTGATGAACTTATAGATTTGTGGATATATAAACTTTTGAAATATTTAGAACAAGTAATTATTATTTGCATACAATATATATCTTTTTATGTGTATCATTCGCCCGGAGATATCTGAACATTCCTGGATGTGTCACATTAAAAGATAATATTAAATTTCTTGATGTATTTTAATCTCCACAATCTTTTGAAACGAAATTGTGTTATGCGATAACGATATTTGTACTTTCATGAGTAATCTGTTTTTCTGGACGTTTTCAATTTAATGTTTTTAATCTAAAATAAATTTCACACACTTAGGAGGAAAAGTAATGATCAATTAACGAATTGAAAAAAAATCCTAATGCATTAAAAATATCATATTTATATATAATTATTCTTAACGTAAATACATTTATGAATAATTTTGTGAATAATTTTATTTTTAATGCATTTAGATCTTTCGTCTGTGTGTTCATCAATTCATCATTACTTTTCATTCTAAGTATGTTTGCATTCAACGAGTTTTTTCAATTTGTTTTAAGTTTAATCTAAATCACTGTATAAATGAATCAAATAAGTGAGGAAAGAATCGAGGCTAGATATCTTGGTGCTTAATAATATTTTTATATATATGTATTATTTTATGTAATAATCTTTTAATTATATTATATAATAAGTTATATTATATAATAATTGCGCATCGCTTACTGCCGGATTAATTAAAATGCAATAATAAACAGAAGCTGAAACAAATGAATTTCCCCCCGATAATTTATACAATAAGTTTGTTAAAATTAGAACGCTCATATTTTCTTTGTTGGAAAAAAATCACTTTAATTTGATTTATTATCGATAACTGTTATTCAAGACTTTAAAAATAGAAAAATTGAAAATTTTAGACAAATAAAATTCTGCGGAATTTCCTCAATAATATTTATTTAAAAAACAAACGTTATTATGCCAAGAACATAATTTCATTTACAAAGAAAATATATAATACCAAATATTTTAATGCTAATAGAATTATATTTAATTATAGTTATGATAAGGAGAACTTTCTCTTCCAACATAAAATATAATAAAGTGAGTATCTTGAGTATTTTAGTTAAAGGCATTATTATAAAATATAACAAATTCTATCTTTTTGTTTTTGAAAAACTGATACATTCGGAAATTATATACTAAAATGGTCAGGAAAAATTATTTAAATTACTCTTTAAAATAAAAAATAAATTAATCAATACAAGGATTCTTGATGCCAAATTAACAATATAAATAATGGAAAGGGCAATGTAAGAGTCAATATTATAAAATTTGCACAAATAATAAGTTAAAAAATTTAAGAAATAAAAATCGACTATAATTCAATTAAATTAAAATTGAAATAATAATTATAACATACTTAACATGTTTTGGCTGCTGGTTTTTTGGCTGGAGTTTTCTTCACATATCATCAAGCGAATATATTGTAAATCCAGGATTGGAAAAGTTACTTTGTAAAAATAACTTTTATAATAATAGTTACAGTTACAGTTTTTTTCTTTCAAAAGTAACTAGTTACAGTTCCAAGTTACCGAGACTAAAATTAACTCATTACAGTTACTAAAACAGTAACTTTTCAGTTACTTTTCAGTTATCATGACAGAACAATATAAGCAACATCGATATCATTAGGGCTACTAAAGAAAAAAATAATTTATGTTTACAATTTACTGACCAATCAAAAAATAGTTTGAAGCATTTGTAGCATATCAAGTGGGCCGTAGTCTTAATTCAGTATTCAGATTTTACTCAATCACATTGAATTGACAAATATATAAAGTTTAAAGTGTAAAGTAACTGTAAAAGTAATTGTTAAGTTAGTTACTAGTTATTGGAAGAAATGTAACTAAGTTAAGTTACAGTTACGGATGGAAAAAAGGAACAAAGTTAAGTTACAACTGAAAAAAGTAACTTAGTTACAAGTAACTAGTTACACTTCCTGTAAATCGAATAACTGTAGAAAAATTATACGTGCGTTGTGCGATGCCCGATGAGTAGCTTACAGGAATTTGCTCGCAAACGATTGGAAGCTCGAATGTTGATGAATTCAATAATCCGGTAAGATAGAAACATGATAGATATTTATTAATCTGTACAAGCAAGCTCGTCACTTCGAACTTTGTAATGACGTTTATGACATGTGAAGAAAGTTCAAACCAGCCGAATAATATATTATGATTATTATTTCAATTTTAACTTCGACTCTTACATGCCCTTTCCATTATTTATATTCTCGAAAATGAATTGTTCCCTCATGATAAATTTTTTATCACAAGATGGATCATTTATAAATTAAGAAGGATTTTGCTTGCAATTTTTCAGTTATATCGGAAGCTCGATTCGATAAAAGTAATCTTTATTCACATAATTTATAAGAGTTTTCAATGAAAAAAGTTCTAAATTTTAATAAATAAATTGATTGAATATTTCTAAGTAAATGTAAAAATATATTTATTATTATTTACAAATACTATTAATTCGATTTAACTATCACTTTTTTATTGAGGAGGAGTAAAGATTTATTTATTATAAGTAAATGTTTACTTACAATTAATAGTATTCAAGAAAATATATATTAAGATTTAGTCAAATTTTTTTCAGTATACTAGTTTCAGATATTAAATATATATTATTGAGAACTACTGAAGTTTGGATCCCTCGTGGCTTATTTTAAAGAGTTTATCACACAATTTATAGTCGGCATTAACAACAAATTACTCCACAAAGTTTTAATCGAAAACGCAGCACCATTTAATTGAACTTTTCCTCTGCGGCCTCCTCTCTGCCAAGAGAAAGAGAGAGGGGGGAGGGGGAGGGGAGAGGAAGAAGGAATTCAATTAAAAAGTACTGTGTGACTATATACGCTAATGTAAATTTAATGCCTCGCGGCTTTATCGTTCATTTAGCGACAAATGTGACCATCTCTCTGTCTCTTTCCAATTTTGTTCTTATTATATAAAATATATTATATAAAATATAATCGCATAATCAGATTAATAACCAATACTATTATACCATCGCGTATAACCAATAAAAATCATTATTTTCGTTAAAGTACGTCGCACGGACTCAATTTTGATTATTTCAATATTTTCATCATTCCAAATTATAATAAACTCGAAGTGAATAAATAATAACGTAATTATCATCGATAACGCGCTGCGTGCCAAATATGACTATATTTCCTTACAGAAAAAAAATAGAGAACGAACTCGAAAAAGATTTTTATTCCTAAATATTTCCAAATAACTAGTTTGTGATTGATTATTAGAAGTCCACGTATTAATTTCTGAAATTTTTTTGCAATATAAAAAATAACTTCCAAACAATATATCTGAAATAATTTCCAATTAAAACACAATTATAGCATCAAAATAGCTGCAATTTAATTATTTAAAAGTCACTTTTCAATCAATTCATTTTGAAATTATTTCGCGACTCTGTTCTGCTAATAATGTCCTTGTATAAAAATTGTTGATTATTTTCGTAAATATTCACTCATCACGACATTAGATATTGGAATGCCAATTAGAAAGGAATTTCTTGTAATATTATTAAAATGAGGGACAAAATTGAGTTTTGAAAAAACAAATAAATCTAAAGGACAGCTACCTGAAGTAAAGGACTGTCTTTTACAATAAAGAACGTACAGTCATCGTAATGTATAACGAAAGTACTCGATAACGAAAGCGCAGCATCTCACTGCTGATCCGCAGCGGACGACTCGAGAAGCGAGTTTTCTCACCGAGAACGCATCTTGAATGTGGTACACACAAGTTTATGGGGTCAACGACGAAAGGAGGACTCATCACGGAATGTGGTAAAGGCCGGAATGAAGGTTGATATATTCTACAAGGGAGATTCTACCGATCTGTCGGTCTGTCGATCGATTGGTCAAACTCTCGCCGGCCATGTTTCCGATAATGGACCCGAAAATACGTAGATCGAGAATTCCCGCGCCAATTTCCCCATTCTCAGCTCGCTTAACGGCACTAATTAATTTTACAGGCTGTTCGCTGCGACTAATCGAAACTGCCCACCAAATTCTCCTATAAATACTCCAATGAGAGATCGGTAGAACGCAGAAAAATGCATACTGTATACGCAAATAATAATAATTGTTGCAAGTATTTAAAAAATTCATATACCCGCAAATCAATTATAAATTTACCACAGACATTAAATTTATTCAAAATATATTCTGAATCCTATTAAATTTAATAATTCAATGAAGATTATTAAATTAAAACAAATCCGATTTGACTATTATGTAAAGTCCAAGTTCTTCGATCAATTTTATAATATACTTCAATAGGAAATAAATTCTTATTTTGAATACATAATAACGAGTTTTATTAATATTTTTAATTCTTTGTTAAAAATATAAATCATTATTTAAAAGAAAGAAAATCTATTAATAATCACTTTTCTTAGTAATAGAATATTTTTTGGTACGTACGATGTCACGTGATATTTAATTATGCGAATACCCCGCTTAATAAAATAATCGTGACTAAAGCAATCATTATTAGATATTAACCGTGACGAAATCAATTTATATTGATATAAAGAGTTCAAATTTTGAATTGCTGGCGGCAAATTTCGATAATTTTTAACACGCGGTCGGTAAAATTCTTTTAAAATTTAATCTAACAGAAAACTAAATTTAATTGCGAATCGTGCATATATATGAAGTGTATATATATATATATATATATATATATATATATATATATATATATATGAAGAAATAAAAAAAAAGTTGGTATGGCATTTATCCGCCTCGTCATAACAATCATCGTTCAATTTCCTGGTTTTTGTTCGCTTGCCGTTGGCGGTTTTCGAATTTTTGGAAGCACGAGATGAAAAATTGCCACCGAGTTGGCATACAACGCGAATTATATCGAAACACGAATCAACGCCTCAAAGGCATGACTTTTAACGATAACTTTGACGATTCCGAATCTCCACCACCTTCGTGCAAAGAAGTTTTCAATCGAGACTTTCAATCTCTTATTTTTCAGTTAATTGGAATAGAATCGTATCCTTACTTTGAAAGTGACGCAACTCTAAAATTAAATTTTTCAGAAAAGAAAAGAATTATTTTTTAACTATTTTTTAACTTGACAGAAAATTACTGACTAATCAAATAATGTCGACAAAAAGAACATATTCTTAACATGATCATACTTCTGTTTCAATCCTTCAAAACCATCTTTTTTTTTTTAATTACTCCTCGAATTGTGATTTTGTAAACTTTTTATAAAGTTAAATTAGTTCACTTTTGATTATTGATAGAGTAATGCTTACTTAATTCATGGTAATAATTCGAAAATCACATTTTTTTAATTTTATCACTTTCGAAAAAGAAAAACAATACGATCAAATATATATTTTTCACTTTAAATTTTTTCTTTAAAGAGGGACAAGATTTTTTTCTTTAAAGTTGGATTCAGATTAATGATCGTAAAAAAACAATATTTAAATGTCGAGTAGGCAGCTCATCAAAACAAATTGTTCATTTGAATCATGTTTGTTCGCTTAGTTTGACTTTATGAAATTGCATCAATAATAATAAGAACTATTCCACACAAACTTGCATAGCCGCATAAACATATGCATAAAGAAAATCATTCAATCATATTTTACGTTTGTCTTTATGACAGAAATACGATATTGGATAATTTTCTTTGGAATGGCCCTAATCGATTGAATTAAAAGTTGTTAAAGATCCTCCTTATATTAATAAGAATAATAAATACATATAAACATGAAGGCTGTAGAAGTGAACTCTAGTTGTAAATATGCGTAATTTCTAAAAAATATACATCAATATAAAACGATATAAAAATTGAATTGGAACGTTTCAACTTATTTTTGAGTCATCTTCAGTCTGACATTTCTTAATTCTAATTGCCGTTAATTGGGATTGTTACATCACAGTTTAATATCCAACTTCTCTGTATATGTGATAGTCATGAAACAAACGTGAGCCGTATTCCAACATTAGCAAATATTGTCCAATAACAGAGCTGAGCTATTCAAAGCTGAGTGATTAAGAACTCAAGCTGAAATTAAAAGCTGGTTGAAAAAGATGTATGCAGGTTCACCTCACATAGTCCAGAACAGTCACACACATTTGACAATCATTGTAGATGAATTCACAATTTTTTTCGCAATCTCGTCACATATTAAAATTAAAAAGATTGAACATTACGGATTGTTACAATATGTTTTCTCAATTTAGCGAACAGACAGATAATAACGTAAATTATATGTATCATGATAATAAAAACGTCCTATAGTTATTTAATCTCGATGTAATGGTTTAAGGCATCTGTGTCTGCTTGCAAATTCAAATCATTTGTCTGTCCACTGATATGTATCATTTCCAAAATTATTCTCTTGTTATAAAATCTCTCAGTATCCAAAATTTCGACGTTTTCCCACTCAAAATCATGACAATTTATATTCTGTAATAACCGAATGAGATGATTTTTGACTATTTATGATGCTCTGATATTCTCGTTTTCAATTTAGCCAGACTATCCGTCTGGCCAACGTAGGATGCATCACAGTATTGCAATTGATCTTATATATATATATATATATATATACAACGTTTCTTTTTAATGTATTAAGTGACGGATCTTTATGTGCTTTGATGAATTTTTTTAAGTTGTTCAAAGTAAAGAAAGATATTTTTCAACACATCCCATGATACGTTTTTAAATTTATTAGAGATCATTCACAAACGGAATGGAAAATCATTTTAATTTCTTTTTCGTTGAATTATTCTAGTGGGATTATTCTATTATAAATTCCCATTGAATCTGTGTCTTAAAGTTTTAATCCTCAAATTCATAGTGTTAAATATAAAATCAATAGGATAGTTATTTTCCAATAAGATTTTCACGATAATTTCTAAGTTCTTTTGATGAAATTCTGGATATGAGAGATGAAACACCTTGTCCACAAGATTCGAGAAAAATTATGCCTTTTTTCTGAACAGTTGGATGTTGAGATCAAAAATTTTAAAACCCGAGAATGTAGGTTTGTGATATCAATCGAAAATCAATGAGTTCTCCTTCAAAATGATTGTCGTATCGATGGAATTATCATCCACTTCCACCATAAACTGTAGTCTTTGGTGAAATGAATTGAACTTATCAAAAATGAATTCAATTTCATTGGTGGGCAAAGAACAATGTCCACATATCTGTAGCAAAATGGTATATGAAAATCAACAGTACGCAACACCCAACTCTCCAAGTCCCTTATAACTAAATCAGCAGCGATTGGTGGGATAGCGGGGATCTCATAGGGGTTCCATATGTCTATTTGCAGAATTGTCGAAAGTAAAATAGAATGGATTCTATTTTAGAATGGATTCTAAAACTAACTGTACAGCCTTTGTGAATTCGTCTTTAATAGCAATTCTACGCGATATAACATTCCATCTGTTGGATAAACTCAATTGATAGATCTATCGGTATGTTTATGAATAATGACACATCTAATAAAATTAAACTATATCTATGATCAATTTTGATATTTTTTAATTTCTGGACCAGTTCAATACTATTATTAATATTGCTAAGAGTACTTGGTACAATCAATTCATGTAGGAAACGACGCCAAAATATAGGGAACTCCATTGAAGAAATGATAATACGAAATGGGTAATTTCGCTTATGGACCTTCGAAAGGACATATACTTTAGGTAAATTATCGTCACTATAATATAGTCGCTTGTAAATTCAATCAGAAATATATTTTCCCTTTTTCCATCCTGTTAGCAAAGATTTCAAATTATTATTAATTTTATTCGTGGAATCTTTCATTATTTTCGAATATGTTTCTTCATCTTGAAGCATCACTTTTACTTTATCAACATACAGATTGTCTTTGTCCGCTCTCGTGAAAATCACGTTGGAATTGTTCTTTAAAAATCATCTAGTTAATCGTATTGATTTAAACAAATTATTACAAACAAAATTCTTTTTGTATTTGAAAGAATGAAAACTATTGATGATTGCTATACATCGATTTCTAAGTGTACTTAGTAATTACTTAATATTAAATTCAACATTTTTTATTAATTCTAATATTACTTTTTCTCCTCTGTTGTTTGGAAGAGAGAATTTTTCATCTAATTATAAAAAACGCTTGAACGCTCTTTGGAATGGAATTCCAAATTAATAAACCATTGTCTCTAATAAAGTTAGTTATGAATGATGAGTTATATTTTGATCTCGAGTTCATTCGGAACAACACTAACTAACTTTGCCCATGTCATTAATATTTGGTAATCATATCATTAAGAAATATTCGGTTGCTATAAGTCACCGGATGACTGCGTTGATGGTTCCCTCCAATAATACTTAATATATTTAATAGTACTTAATATATTTAATTTAATATATTTAATCCTTCTTTCGTTTTCTTTACATTTTATCAGGCGATCTTTTTTGTCAATCCTTTGTCTATCGCATAAAAATTTGTTGTAAATTTTAGTATCTTGTGAGGTGAAAAAATTATTCAAAATATTAAGATGCAATCCCTTAAAAAAAATAACGCGAGCAGGCACGGAGAGTTCTGTTTCTTGGAAAATTAATATATTAGGTGTAATAAAAAGAAATCCATTATTTTTCCATTCAATTTCATGCAAAAATAATGGATTTCTTTTTGCTACACCTAATATGCATTACTAAGTTCAATCTTCAAAATTTTTTTTAATGTAATTCTCCCTAATTTGTTTCAATTGGAATTATATACATCAGTTTCGAAGCACACTTAATTATTTTATAATTAAGTCCAAAACAATTTTCTTATCGATACAAAATTTTATAAATCGAACTCGAAAAAATTTGTGAATTCATCTACAATGATTTGTGAAATATGTATGACTATTTTGGACTATGTGAGGTGAGCCTAAATTCTCCACTTTTACATACATTTTTTCCAACTAGCTTTTAATTTCAGCTTGAATATTCTTAATCACTCAGCTTTGAAACTGTTGTTGGAATGGCTCGATGTCTCATGTTTGCTTCATGACGATCACATACCGAGAAGTTGGATATTAAACTGCAATGTGATAATCCAAATAATCAAAATTAAGAAATATCAGGCTGATGAAGATGACTCAAAAATGAGTTGAAACATTTCAATTTTTATATTGTTTTATTGATGTACATTTTTTAGAAATTACGCACATTATAACCAGCGTTGACATTGCATTAAGAATAAAAAGAAATCTCGTCCACAATTAATGACAGGAAGTTTAACTAATTCTTCCCAAAGTGCTACAGTAACCGAAAATATTTTTTATTATAAATACAATGCAATTGTCAGAATTTGTGTAGCACATCAAGGTTTTGAATAAATTAAAGTAAAATGGTTCAAAAATGATATTTTTATTATAAAAATGATAAGAGAAAATTTGTTTATACATAAAGTGAACGACATAAACGACATATAAAAGTACAATTAGTTTAAAAGCTCTTGAATTATTACACATCATTTTTTACACACATTGATTTTATTTTAAAACATTTTGATTTTTTTTTTAAAACAAATTGTCTCTTTGTAATAAAAAGATTTTAAATATCGTTTAAAACGTTATTTTTTTACCCATTCCTCATCTCAATTTATTCGAAATTCTGACGTGCTACACAAATTGTAACAACGGCATTGTGTTCAGAGTGAAAAAAAATCTTCGGTTCATGGCACCTGAAAGAGAAAAAAGTGATATTTTATCGAACTGTGTAATAAGAAGAAGCAAAATGTAACATCGATCCGTAACATCTACATCAAATCGTACTATTGAATATGAATCAAGGATTCATGTTAGCGAATTGAGGATCATTTCCCTCCAGACTGGTCGCTTGTCATGGCAAGCGCGACGCCGGAAATTTCCGTGTTGTTTACGGAAATACATACGCGCTTCCCTCCGGCGAGTCGTAATTCAGGATTCCCTCCTTGCATTATTTATGCTCGCATGCAAATACGTGCGCTCGCGTTATGAATGACCCGCGCGATACGTGCTAAGTACCGTTGAGCGCGGAAAATAATCCGCTTCCGGAAATCGCATTTACGCGGAATTAATTATCAGCGGAGAGTGCCCGGAGAGAGAGAACATTTTAATCGCTCGCCATTTAGAAATCGATCGGCACCGGCTTCGAAGGAGCATGTCCTGCGTATGCGAGAGCCTTTGGCTCTCTCGGAATTTCACGTATTATATGAATTCCTTGTATTATATTAAATATAATTATACAGAGACCATAATGTTATATACATTATGCACAAAGTTATCTATAGCTATCTGTATAATATTCCTAAAATATTCCTAAATTGTTAGTATCTTTAAGAGTCATTTTTTTCGAAATTAAAGTTCTTTTCTTGATAAAAAAAAAGAAAAAAAGTGTTAGTCCTGCAGAAAATTATCGAGGAAAATATTGCATTAAATATCTCGACATCATTAAATATTGTAAAATTGATTTTATTTTACAGTTTGTTAATAAATTAATAAATATCAAACCTAATCCGGGTATTTGCTCGGAAATTTTCTATTATTCGCGGGTTTACCTTGAATTAATGTATTTTTGTTTAAAGTGAACGTAATTAAGCGATTTTATTTTAAAAAATTGTCTACAAAAAATATTTTTCACAGCTTTACGTAATGAACATCTATTAAGCTGATACACTTCAGCACAATCGAATAAAAGTTGCACAGAAATTTAAAAAATTTTGCTTTTTTGTTACTAATTTGTTGCTCTATTCTCGATTTTGTTACTCCAGCCAATTCCGAAAAAATAATGGATGGGTTATCATAAGAATAAAGTTAGCACAGCCACTCAAAAAAATAAAAAAAAATTAAAAAATACGGCATATTCTTTTTGTACTAATTTATTGTAATTAGTTGCACACTTTCCGATCTTTTGTTGCTGTGCTAATTTTATTCTTATGCTAGCACAGCCATTGTTTCTTCGGTTGGTTGGAGCAATAAAAAACCGGGAATAAAGTAATAAATTAGCAACAAAAAAGCAACTAATTTTCTGTGCAACTTTTATTCGATTGTGCTATGTCAACTTAATAGACGTCATTAATAAATCTGTGTAATATAGTTCCCAAAACGCATTTCTTACGCATAGTTGCTTTATGCTTGTCACTCGTAATAATTACCATATAAACTATTGCTAGCGATAGACATAAACAACTATGCGTAAAAAATGCGTTTTAAGGACTATTATATTCATACATATTAATGCATTTTAGGGATGATTATATATATAAATTTATATTGTAAGAAATCAATTAGAATAACATTTTTATTCGAACATTAAAAATAATTTAAAATAAAAAAATAATCGAACCCTAATAGAGGTCGAAACGTATGTTATATTTAATTATTATTTATTTTCACAGAAATATATACATTTAGAATAAATCCAGCTTGGCTCATAGCTCCTTCCAATTCAATTTATTATTTATTGTTTTAGTTAATTTAACGAGATATTGAACAGTGGCGACTTATACGAAGGATTAAAGATAATTTAAACTGAATGCAATGTGAAAAAATTAAAATTTAACAATGTATGCACAGTAAATTCTATAATTCAGAATTAAGTCCTAATCTATCACAACTTATTCATTTTAAGGCAACGAATATATGTTATATATATATTTGTCAGTTAATTTTTATTAAATTGATTCATACTTATTATATATATGCATTTAGATATATGTATGGTATATTAATAAAAGTATTACATATCCGTTGCCTCAATAAAAATATAAATTCATCACTCACCAACCGATGCGCAACAGTGGAGTTAAATCTGCAACATCGATGATTCTGTAATAAATAAATTAAAATTCAAATTAAAACAGAGTAAAGAAATAATCATTTAACTTTAAAAAATAATTGCTATACGAACACATGCAGTAAAAAATAATCATGCAATTTTGGAAATATAATTTTCGTGAACCGAATTTTTTGTACCCATTATTTAATTAGACATAAAACAATTATATATTCTCTAAAATAATTATATATTTCTAAAATAAATAACATATATATTCTTTAAAGAAGATCTTAGCAAAAATAAATATATATNTATATATATATATATATATATATATATATATATATATATATATATATATATATATATATATATATATATATATATATATATATATATATATATAT
>NW_012130102.1:453307-458488 GCF_000143395.1 Atta cephalotes | reverse complement strand
AAACAAATTTATTTTTGCTAAGATCTTCTTTAGAGAATATATATATAATTTATTTTAGGAAATATAAGTAATTATTTTATCTAAATTTTGAGTAACTTTTCTTTTTTCTAAATTAAATAAAAGGAGAGTTACTTAAAAATTACTTATAAATTTCATACAAATTTATTTTTGCTAAGATCTTAAAAAAAAATACATAATTGTTTTAGAGAATATATATAATTACTTTAGAGAATATATAATTATTTTATAGAATTATTTGATAGAATTATAAAATTATTTAAATCATTTTATTTAACAATGATTTAAAAATAATCATCAACATTTTTAAATTGTTTTAATGTCAAATTAAATAATTTATGTAAAAATAAGTAAAAAAAAAGTTAATTTTACGCAAATAAAAAATAATATTTACCGTAAGGTTGCTCCACCGGTGCCTGATGCCTCTCCCAGATCTCCTCCTCCTCTCAGAATAGGGTTGACATCCTCTCGCACAGGACACTCGCGTAAAACACTCGCGAATAATAACACTATAATCGCGCGTGGACTATAAGTGATGAGTCCGATAACTTAAACGGCACTCCCGATGCAAACGCGCGACGCGACGGTTCGTACATTTTCAAATAAATCGACGACGAGGATACGTTAGCTTCCCCATTGGATTTTTATACGAAAAGAATGATTTTACCCAATAAAAATTTATCTAGATTTATCAATTATCATTCAGATCTGAAAATTTTTAGATTTGAGAAAAATAGTTCTTTTCGTATAAATATCCTCTGGGAACTGGGCCCTCCCATCATGTCAAAGTTGTGAGAGAGAAGATATAACAGAAGATAAAAAGGAATTTACAATGAATATGATTTAATAATTAATAAATTTTTTTTAGCACCTTTCGATCCTATTCGGAGATCCAATGAATCGTAGGAATTGCGATTTTTTTGCACGAGAGTATTCATATTAACATTGCTTTTTTATGACTCGTGTGTAATACCGTTCGTACAGACAAGTAGCCATATCGCGTGCCGCTCTTCTTCATATTTCTTTTGAAAAGTATAATCGCGAAAAATGCTAGATATAATACGAAAGTTTTATTTCATGAATATTCACATAATATGATTGCTAGTATAATTAAATATTCATAAAGCTTCGAATTATATTTAGCGAATTATATTTTTTGCGTTTAAAAGGGATAAAGAAGAGTGGCACGCAACACGGCTACTTGTCTGTACGAGCTTCGGTAAGACAATGACTGTACGGTAACTACGCATAAACGTGACGCGTCGCTCCGTGCCACCCCGTGCCATCCCCACTTCAAGGTCGCGCGTCGCGACCTCGTCTAACTGTCGAAATATTATGCGCATTACAAAATTAGTAAAATAATCTACTCGTTTTAATACTCGTTTCTTCGATGAATATTACAATGCTTTATTATACGATTTACGTTTTACTTTTTGAATTTGTTACGCACGCAACTCATCTATATCTTAGGCAGTATTCATAGTATCAGAACTTATATTCAAGACCGTCTTAAGTACAATTTTAAGAAGATTTCACGAATTTCAGAGGACCGTATTAGTGTCTTAAGACATTACTTAAGACAGTCTTGAAATAAGAACGAACTATGAATACCGCTCTTAAATATCTCTAACTTATATATCTCTGCAAATGTATAACATGAATATTATTTATATTTAATCCAAAATGTTTTATAATTTAAAAAATGTTTGCATTTATATAATAATGAATGTATAACTATTATTTATCTTTATTTGAATGTAAATCATCAAAGAGAGTAATAAAGATTGAGATATAACTCTTAGTACACACCTCAGTTTTGAGCAACGTTAATATTTGGGCACCCTTACGGAATTAATCGTCAATTCGCGTTCGTGAATATTTAATTTTCGTAGATTAATGTGCGACGCCCAGAGCGATCGTACCACACGTCCATCTCCTTCCGCGCTCGCCGAGCGAATGCCGAAGTGATGACGTAGTCAACTACCGAGCCACTCCCCCTTCGCTTTCGTCACGCTATCCTTGCTTTTCACCGGGCGCCGTTTAGATTATTGCGTATAAAAAATATTAACGGTTTATTCAATTCTACGCATTTTGATAAATTGTGGGTATTGTCGTACATTTCGCGCTTTGCTTTAGGGCATCTCTAGCCCTTGTTAAATCATGTATTATAATATTTGCGCAGTCTTGTAAACGTAATCAGTACTTGTGTAATCAGTAGTGGAGCATTTTTGATATTCCAACATTATGTCTCAATTTTTATTATTCTTTTAAGTGATTCATTAATAATTAAAGGTTGGTAATATTCTATACATCCTTTATATACAAAGATACATGCAAATTTTATTAATATTGCGGAACAATTTGCGCTAAATGCAACTTTGGCGAAAAGTATTAAATATCTTGTCAATCATTATTTAATTTTTTCAGCTAAAAAATTTATTTATGACACTGCTATTCCTGTAAATTATTCTGTGTTTTAAAAATTCTTTAAACTTACGTATAATGCCAATTATGACTCGGTAAAATAACTGATATTTATTTAAAACAATATTAAAAAATATAAAATAGATTCGGAAAACTTATTTAAAACACCTAAATAAAAAATAAGTCAGAAGTGAAGTTATTTAAAATAATAAATATTCAATAATTCTTTTATTTTTTAATTAAAAATATGTACTTTATCAGTTTTTTACCGATTCTTACGATTTTATATTTTAAATAGAGATAAGATTCTGCGCGATTCTAACTCATTATATATTTATACGATGTGACTGTTACGATTTTAAATAAATCGTAACAGTTATTAATAAAATTTACATATATCTTTATAAAAAGGATGAATATTATCAACCTTTAATTATTAATGAATCACTTAAAAGAATAATAAAAATTGAGACATGATGTTGGAATATCAAAAATGCTTCACGCACGTGCTGATTACAAGAACTATATGCAAATATTATAATATATGATATTTAACAAGGGCTAGAGATGCCACAAAGCAAAGCGCAAAATGTACGACTACACCCATCATTATCAAAATGCGTAGAATTGAATAAACCGTTAATATTTTTTATACGCAATAAACAACGCCCGGTGAAAAGCAAGGGTCGCGTGACGAAAGCGAGGGGAGAGTGGTGGCTCGGTGGTTGACTACGTCATCACTTTGGCATTCGCTCGGCGAGCGCGGAAGAAGATGGACGTGTGGTACGATCGCACCGAGCGTCGCACATTAATCTACGAAAATTAAATATTCACGAACGCGAATTGACGATTAATTCCGTAAGGGTGCCCAAATATTAACGTTGCTCAAAACTGAGGTGTGTACTAAGAGTTATATCTCAATCTTTATTACTTTCTTTGATGATTTACATTTAAATAAAGATGAATAATAGTTATACATTCATTATATAAATGCAAACATTTTTTAAATTATAAAACATTTTGGATTATTAAATATAATGGGTATAAATAATATTCATGTTATACATTTGCAGAGATATATAAGTTAGAGATATCTAAGAGCGATATTCATAATTCTTATTTCAAGACTGTCTTAAGTAATGTCTTAAGACACTAATACGGTCCTCTGAAATTCGTGAAATCTTCTTAAAATTGTACTTAAGACGGTCTTGAATATAAGTTCTGATACTATGAATACTGCCTAAGATATAGATGAGTTGCGTGCGTAACAAATTCAAAAAGTAAAACGTAAATCGTATAATAAAGCATTGTAATATTCATCGAAGAAACGAGTATTAAAACGAGTAGATTATTTTACTAATTTTGTAATGCGCATAATATTTCGACAGTTAGACGAGGTCGCGACGCGCGACCTTGAAGTGGGGATAGCACGGGGTGGCACGGAGCGACGCGTCACGTTTATGCGTAGTTACCGTACAGTCATTGTCTTACCGAAGCTCGTACAGACAAGTAGCCGTGTTGCGTGCCACTCTTCTTTATCCCTTTTAAACGCAAAAAATATAATTCGCTAAATATAATTCGAAGCTTTATGAATATTTAATTATACTAGCAATCATATTATGTGAATATTCATGAAATAAAACTTTCGTGTTATATCTAGCATTTTTCGCGATTATACTTTTCAAAAGAAATATGAAGAAAAGCGACACGCGATATGGCTACTTGTCTATACGAACGGTATTATACACGAGTCATAAAAAAGCAATGTTAATACTGCAAAAAAATCGTAATTCCTGCGATTTATTGGATCTCCGTGTAGGATCGAAAGGTGCTAAAAAAAATTTATTAATTATTAAATCATATTCATTGTAAATTCCCTTTTATCTTCCCTTATATCTTCCCTTTCACGGGTACGACCTTGACGTGGTGGGAGGGCTCAGTACCTAGAGGATACTTACACGAAAAGAATGTTTTTTTCTCAAGTATTTAAAGATTTTCGGATATATCTGAATATATCTAGATAAATTTTTAATTATTGAGTAAAATCATTCTCTTCATGTAAAAATCCAACAGGGAAGCTAACGTACCCTCGCCGTCGATTTAAAAATGAACGAACCGCAGCCGGTTTGTCGCGTCGCGCGTTTGCATCGGGAGTGCCGTTTAAGTTATCGGACTCAAGTTATAGTCCACGCGCGATTATAGTGTATTATTCGCGTGTGTTTTACGCGAGTGTCCTGTGCGAGAGGATGTCAACCCTATTCTGAGAGGAGGAGGAGATCTGGGAGAGGCATCAGGCACCGGTGGAGCAACCTTATGGTAAATATTATTTTTTATTTGTGTAAAATTAACTTTTTTTTACTTATTTTTACATAAATCATTTTATTTGACATTAAAACAATTTAAAAATGTTGATGATTATTTTTAAATCATTGTTAAATAAAATGATTTAAATAATTTTATAATTCTATCAAAGAATTCTATAAAATAATTATATATTCTCTAAAGTAATTATATATATATTCTCTAAAACAATTATGTATTTTTTTTTAAGATCTTAGTATAAATAAATTTGTACAAAATTTGTAAATAATTTTTAACTCTCCTTTTATTTAATTTTAGAAAAAAGAAAAGTTAGATAAAATAATTACATATATTTTCTAAAATAAATTATATACATTCTCTAAAGAAGATCTTAACAAAAATAAATTTGTTTAAAATTTTAAGTATTATTTAAATTAC
>NW_012130102.1:448416-450371 GCF_000143395.1 Atta cephalotes | reverse complement strand
ACACACACACACACACACACACACACACACACACACACACACACACACACACACACACACACACAACACACACACACACACACATCGGCTGCTCGGCGCAATAATTTCTTATACTTCCAAATCATTATTTCGTCGACGATGCTACGAGATACATTAATATCTCCGTAAATATGCTCTCCGCTCGACATTAACATTAACTTTCTTTCCTCTCACTCGCAGGTAATTTATAATACAAATAATAAGGAGCATACAGCCACAACACTAGATGTTTTAAACGGAAGTTATGTATTTAAAATTGTAATATAATATGTATAATACGTAGACGTTTCGGTCAAGATTTGACCATCATCAGTACATAACAATATCAAGATGTTAAATAAAGAAATACATAAAAATTAAACGATGAGCTAGTTGACAAGATGGTAAAACAATTTTACAATGGTTATGGTTATGCGTTAACGGAGTAAGTTGAAGTCCAGAAATTGAAGTTGAACAATATTCACTTATGAAGTAATTTCTATTACGTTTAAGATACCTTATTATAAGAAGCAAAGTGCGACTTCGCAATTTTTATGTATTTCTTTATTTAACATCTTGATATTGTTATGTACTGACGATGGTCAAATCTTGACCACCGTAATGTCTACGTTATTATATTCCGTTTAAAACATCTCGAGTTGTGGCTATATGCTTCCTATTATTTATATTTTGTATTTTTAAGCTACCTTCAAACAATTCAAAATTTAATTTATAATATTTATAGACAAGATTGTTACAAATTCCTACATCGACTCTGAATATCTTTCATCCTTGTTCAACATTCAGTGAACAAGCACAAAATGGTACTTGGGTTGACAGCGTCAAGTTTTGAAACGCTAAAAAAAATTTTTTATAATTTTTCCTGATTTCCAAATAAAATTTCATGATGCTTCTCTAATGCTTTCAATAAGATTTTGAAATTTTGTATATTTTCGTTCTTATCTGGAAATTGTCAAATATATTTTGTTAGGGGAGTAATTTAATATAATAATGTAAATTACTATACTGTTGCTGACATTGCTTGTATTCGATTATTGATAATATTCCAAAATTGCATAGATGTGACGTACGCATAAATTGAACTTCTCTAAAGCTAAGAATTTTCATTTTCTAGAAAATTTTATAAAATTCCCTGACTTTTTTCTGATTTATCGTTTTCAATTTTCTGATTTTTCCCTGATTTTCAGTTTTATAACAACCTTGATAAAACGAAATTGAATTTTGTACTTATTCACCGTGTATAGCTAAAACAGTAATGTAATTATGGAATTTACGTTCTAGAATGAAGTGAAGAATGTAATAAAGTAAAAAATATTTAATCTTATTAATGGTATCAATTTATGATATCATATTTGTGATATGATCAATGTATATTATAGAAGATTTATTTACAAACGTTTTTTTCATTTTTTATAATTTTGTTTGCCAGAGATGATGTTTTCATTTTGTTTTATTTATTCGTTGCCATACTATACTAATCCCGATTAATCAATATCGCACGTTTTAATTAACTTGTTCGCGTAATTGCACTGTAGAAAATTCGTCGATTGGATGATGCCGGATCTGTACTAAACGAGTATAAATGAACAAGCTATTTGCAATGAATATAATCAATGTTATCTTATAGTCATTCAGTCATTCGCACTACATTGGATTAGTACACATTAAAAAGCTTCTTAATGCTACTATCAGACTAAAGATTGAGATTGAGATTGAATTTAATCATAAGAGAGAAATCAATATCAAATTAAATTTGCTTTGATTGACTAAATTCAATCTCCATCTCAATCTCAATTTCTAATACTATTCTGATACAGACATCCCGGGAAAAAAATGTTTCATATATAATTGTATATAATTATATAAAATTATATATAATTAAATATAAAATTGATATATTTTATATATATTATATA
>NW_012130102.1:440726-443242 GCF_000143395.1 Atta cephalotes | reverse complement strand
TGAATATATAATTGTTTTATGTCTAATTAAATAATGAGTACGAAAAATTCGATGCTTACAAAAATAATATTTCCAAAATTGCATGTGCATATGATTGTTTTTTAGTAAACTGCATGCATTCGTATATAGCAATTATTTTTTAAATGATTATTTCTTTACTCTGTTTTAATTTGAATTTTAATTTATTTGTTACAGAATCATCGATGTTGCAGATTTAACTCCACTGTTGCGCATCGGTTGGTGAGTGATGAATTTATATTTTTATATGAGGCAACGGATACGTAATACTTTTATTAATAAAATGTTTAATTAATAAAATGTAATACTTTTATTAATATACCATACATGTATGAATCAATTTAATAAAAATTAACTGACAAATGTATATATAACATATATTCGTTGCCTTAAAATGAATAAGTTGTGATAGATTAGGACTTAATTCTGAATTGTGGAATTTACTGTGCATACACTGTTAAATTTTAATATCACATTACACTCAGTCACATTACACCAAGTTATCTTTAATCCTTCGTATAAGTCGCCACTGTTCAATATCTCGTTAAATTAACTAAAACAATAAATAATAAATTGAATTGGAAGAAGCTACGAGCCAAGCTGGATTTATTCCAAATGTATATATTTCTGTGAGAATAAATAATAATTAAATATAACACGTTTCGACCCCTATGGGGGATCGATTATTTTTTATTTTAAATTATTTTTAATGTTCGAATAAAAACGTTATTCTAATTGATTTCTTACAATATAAATTTATATATATATAATCATCCCTAAAATGCATTAATATGTATGAATATAATAGTAGAATATAAAACGCATTTTTTACACATAGTTGTTTATGTCTATCGCTAGCAATAGTTTATATGGTAATTATTACGAGCGACAAGCATAAGCAACTATGCGTAAGAAATGCGTTTTGGGAACTATATTACACATATTCATTAATGACGTCTATTAAGTTGACACAGTCGAATAGCACAATCGAATTAAAGTTGCACAGAAAATTAGTGCTTTTTTGTTGTAATTTGTTACTTATTCCCGGTTTTGTTGCTCCAACCAATTCCTAAGAAACAATGGCTGTGCTAACATAAGAATAAAGTTAGCACAGCCACTCAAAACATTTTTTTAAAAATTGAAAAATATGGCATGTTCTTTTTGTGCTAATTTGTTGCTAATTACTTACTCACTTCCCGATTTTGTTGCTTCACCCCCAAACTTTACAAACCATCTCTAGGCACCTAAAATCAGCATACCACCTATAAATTGTTAAAATATCTCGACTGATTATGATTCTCTGATTTTGTTGCTCACGATTCCCAGCGAATCCAATTTTGTTGTTTCACCTCCGAACCTTGCAAAGCACTCGTAGACACCCCGAATCAGCACACCACCTATGAATTGTTAATTCTTAAATTATCTCGAATGATTATGATTCTTTGATTTTGTTGTTCGTGATTCCCGAATCCGATTTTGTTGATGTGTGATTTTGACGCCTGTCAGTGCAGTTCTAATTATTTATAGATAATTGTTTAACAGTATCATTTTTTCAATATATTTTTGCTTTATAATGAAAAGCAACAAAAGAGAGAATATAATCTGAGAACTGTAATCAGTCGAGATATTTCGAGAATTAACAATTTATAAGTGATGTGCTGACTCTAAGTGCCTAGAGGGTTTTTAAGGTTTGGGGATGGAGCAACAAATTCGGATTTGTCGGAAATCGCGAGCAACAAAATCAGAGAACCGTAATCAGTCGAGATATTTCGAGAATTAACAATTTATAAGTGATGTTCTGACTTGGGGTGGCTAGGGGTGATTTTCGAGGATTGGGGATGAAGCAACAATATCGGAAAGTGAGCAACTAATTAGTAATAAATTAGCACAAAAAGAACATGCCGTATTTTTTAATTTTTTTTTATTTATTTGAGTGGCTGTGCTTTATTCTTATGCTAGCACAGCCATTGTTTTTTCGGAATTAGCTAACAAAATCGGGAATAGAGCAATAAATTAGCAACAAAAAAGCACTAAATTTCTGTGCAATTTTTATTCGATTGTGCTGAAGTAGCTGTGTCGACTTAATAAACGTTTGACCGTAGACGTGCGTCTCCAAAAAGTAAATAAGCCGTGAAATATTGCACGCTCGCGGCAAACGCGCGAGACGAGAGAAGGTGGGCGCGGGTGGCCCTATTATCCATCACGAAGACTGTCAGCCCCAGGTGGGATAAAGTCGACGGTGTATCTCGTCGAGACGTTAGCCCTCGATACATCGAAGGGCACGAAGACGACGGAGGCGTTCGATTACGTCCCCTCGGTACCAAGTAAAAAGGATCCGACGCGATCGCGCGCGTAATCTCTTCCTTTATAAGAATTCCGAGGTAAGAAAAAGCGCGGGTATACACGACACACACACACACACACACACACACACACACACACACACACACACACACACACACACACACACACACACACACACACACACACACACACAC
>NW_012130102.1:431865-438745 GCF_000143395.1 Atta cephalotes | reverse complement strand
ATTTATTCATATTATATATAATAAAATTAATAAAATTAAAATTTTATTTTATTTATGAAATTAATGGAAAAAAAGATAATTTATTATGTTTTAAAAAGATAAAATTAATTAAAATAAATGGAATAAAATTTAAAGAATTAGAGATAGTGTAATTTTATAATTTATTTATAAGATTATCAATTAAAGTTAAATTTTTGAAAAAGAAATGTTATGTCTGATTAAAGTGATAAATTGTAAATTTATTTAAGAAATTAATAATTTCTAACATTTAAATTTATTAGGTAGAAATATTAAGTATTTAAATTAAAAAAATAAAAATTAATAAATAAAGTTATATTATAATTTAATGAAAAATATTAAATTGCAAATTTAAAAATTTTAAATAACTAAATTTAAATAATATATTATATGTTAGTAAATTATAAAAAATAAGATTTATAAAAAAATTATTTATTAAACTTTGAAAGTTTAAAGTTTGAAATATAACTTAAAATCTTTAAAAATTAAATTATTAGAATAGTTAAAGATAATAATAAGGGAGGTAAAATAAAGATAAAAATATTATTATTATAATAATTTAGTTTAATTAATTTTGATTCAAATTTATATAAGAATAAGGCATAAAATAGTATATTATTATAAATAAATAATATAAATGAAGATCTAAATATTATAAAAATTATAATGACAATTAGATTATTTAGTTTTATAAATAAAAAGATTGAATATCATTTTACAAGAAATATTGAAAAAGGGGGTATACCTGATATATTAAAGAGTGTAAATAAAAATAAAATGTTGAGGTTAATATTATTAATAATTATAAAATTTTTAAATATTTTAAAAAAATAGTTAGGTCAATTGAGGGGCCTCTATGAAATATATGAGAGGTTAGAAGGGGGTAAAGAGTTCAGCCTGCACCGGTACCAGTGTATAAAAAATTTCTAAGAATTAAAAGAGTTAATGAGGGGGGTAAAAGTCAGAATCTTATATTATTTATTCGTGGGTAGGCTATATCAGGAGATCCAAGTATTAATGGAATTAAAAAATTTCCAAATCCACCGATTATAAATGGTATAATTGTAAAGAAGATTATAATAAATATTAGCTTCAATAACAATTTCGCGTTAAGCTTTTATTTAATCAATTATTTTGTAATTTAAATATTTTACAATAAAATACATTTCATTAAATTACGTAACAATATTATGCATTTAAGTGTTGAAAATGTCTTTATTTTTAACTTTGTTAATTTCATGTATGGCAATTCAAGAAATAAGTCAAGAGAAAATGAATAATTAATTTTGATGTCAAAATTGAAATAATAATTTTCGAAAGCTGAACATCTTGCACAATTTATCCTTTCTCTTTTTCTCTGCAACATTAAAAAAAAACGAGGAAATATGAATCGTGTAAGAAGTTCAGCCATAAAGAACAAGTTTTCATTTAGATAACTGTAACTGTAGCTTGTATTCAATTCCCAGCAAACGAGAATGAATTGAAATAAATTGGAATGGATTCAGATTTTCAGAAATATTGATTCTCGAATGTTAAAATGAATGCTTTTCAATCCTGAATGCATTTTTATTCATTTATAGGAATTGCATAGAGCATATTCTATGCCTTTCAATCTAAAAATAATATTTGTTTTTTCTATGCATTGTGAATACTGTTCAATTCAAAATTTTGAATAGGAAATGCAGTTTTTCAATCCAATTTCATCCAATCCAATTGAATTCAATTAAATCCAAAAAAAAGTATTCGCTATTTAAAATACGCATTCAGAATACGCATAGAAATACGCACAGAAAAAAATTTCAATCCATTTTAATCCATTCTCGTTTGCTGTCGCACAGAATTTACTTGACGAAAATGACAAAGATGGAGTATACGCCGCTTATTCGTACGACGATGGCACAATGCTACTCAACATACTCTTTCTTTAAACGAATAATATGAACGTGCAAAAAGCAAAAGTGCAAGTAACATATAATTACAAGTAGTGTAACAAATAAAGCTACTCACCGCGCGCTTCACTAACGGCGATCGGCCGACGGCCATTTTGAATCCGCGATTCTCGATCTTTCTGCGACCTTTCGCTGGTGCCAGTCAAAGAATTCCCGATCCTGAGAACATGGGCTGATCGCGAAAAGCGCACTCTAATTAGCACAGAGAGATTGTATGTCGTTCAGATAGTCGCACGATGTGATCGTCCGCACGCAATTCGCCAGATAAGAAAGAATTACAGAGCGACTTCCGCGCTCATGCTAAACGATTCGCGAATCGGCGTGAACTGCACTGCAGGACGTTCGCGCGCGCAAAAACTTACGTCATTAACGCGCCACTTGCCACGCGTGACTCGCGCGCTACTTCACGTCTGTCGAGCGCGCGAACCGATCAAGATATTATCATGATGCAATAAAACGAGAGACTCGAGGTGCTTGTCGTTTCTTGATGAGAATAGGCGCTTTCTATTTTCTAATATACTATTAATCTATATGCGCACGTCATCACTATGAATGTACATATATATAATAAATCACATTACCTCTCTGATCATGCGAAATTCTAGTCCTTTCATTCGTACCCAAGCAGAATAAATTATAATAACATCAAATTGATATGAAAATAAATAGGAAATGATTGACAAATGATCATTTTGACCTCATTTTGATATCATAATGATATCATAACTTATTGTTTCTGCTTGGCTAATTTTTAAACTCTTTCCATTTGAAAACAATCATAACTTTTCAGCATTTTCGTATCAGGGCTCTTTGCCTTAAAATTATAAAGAACTGTCTTTAAAATATTTATCATTAGTTGTCATGCTCCTAATTTTAAATACATTCATATATACGTGTATGTATATATATATATAATATATATATATATATAAAATAAATAATATATATATATATAAAATAAAATATAAATTAATATAATGTAAAATAATATAAAAAATAGAAAAATATTAAAATAATATATTATAAAGTAAATTAAAATTAATATAAAATTAATATAAATAACACAAAAAATTCATAAACACTTATAAATGTATATAAAAACATTTATATATATTTCTTACAAACATTTTTGTATGCATTCTTTAATATATTTATTGAATGTGGTCATTTCTAGTTATTTTATTTAATTATTTACGAATGTAAAAATTATTACATTACAGCATACGCTAAAATAATCGCTTCTAGTTAGTTCTCTTGCTAGAAATAATTTTTGCATTGTAGAATATAATATTAAAAGCGTTGAGAAAACGAGATAGAGTTTGCGTGTTGACTTCAAAGGTTAACTTTTACGACGCATCCCTCGCCGACAAGTTTTTCTTGATACTTTTTACGAGCCCTTCGAGCATCGTTCGGGGTGTTCGACACTTCTAATGGGGGGTGACGCGCGATGGGAGATATTTAATAGTCCAGCAGTTGCCTTTAAGGATCCATCTTTTCCACAGGGAAATATCGACGAAAAAGTTTTCGTATATTTTTTCTTTTTTTTCTCTCATTCTCCCTCTAGCTAGTCTTTTTTTTAAAGAGCGAGTAACAAAATATATATTTTTACGTTGCAATTTATTGTTCGTACATTTTCAGATAAATCGTAAGTGAATAATAATAACAAAAAATGCAATACTTTTATTCTGTATATAAAACATTGCTAAATTATTTTCATTTATACATTTATTCGCACACAAATTTATTTTATTATTTGTATATTATTCCTTTTCCTTTTATTTATAAATTTTAATTTGTGAACATCGTTAATATTAATGCATCCAATGAATTTCAAGAATAAATTGCATCGTGGAACAACATAAGCATTCTTGTTTTAATATTTGTAATACCGATAATCTTTATGCATTGTTACTATTTATTATGCTTTCAGAGATTTTACGTTCATGGTGCCATCTCTAGTTATGCATATGCATAACTTTCAGTACCCAGTTGATATTTTAGTTTTTTCCAAATGAAACGATTTTAAAAAATTTAAAACATAAAAATTTAGATAATAAAATTTTAAAAAATAAAATAGAACATATCATAGAGACGAATCTGCATAATTCATTATTTTAAAAAATACTCAATAAAAATATTTATATCTTTATCGAAGAATGCATATTTTTCCGTATGTCTCTCATAAAACAAAATTTAACATCCTTGTAGAAGTTATATTAAAAAATTGTTATATTTTTAATACTGATACATAACATGAACGAAGTTTTTAAACTATAATTTTACGGTTACATTTTACAGTTATGACTAAATTAGTTAATAAGTAGTCATGAATTTTGTTTCTTACTTTAATAAAAGTAAAAATATAGGTGCCAATTTAATCATATATTTAAGAAAATAAAATAGAAAAGTTCATCAACTTCAATACACTAAAAACATCAATCAAATTTTAGATTCTACTTTTCATGTGTATGTTTTCTATACAGACTTCGGGTGCTTATTTGGAAATAAGTAATTTCATTTGAAAAATGAATGGAAGAGAAGGGAAACGAAAGAGACAATCGATTTTTTTACGCGCCATGCATTTATTGATATAATAAATGCCGATAATAAAGATTATTTTAATCTTCTTCTTCTTCTGGTGCCGCACCACCGCTTCCCTTCCTCAAATTCTTCCTCTTGACACGACCGGGTCTGCCACCGCCGAAGGGTGACTTGAGTGAGAAGTCGATGTGCTTCTGCGAGTCCAGTCGTACGATGAACGACGGGATGTTCACCACTTGCTTGCGCACTCTGTAACGAGAAGTTAATAATCACTCGATTTCCTCGGTCTCGTGTCATAGAAAATGATTGCAAATTTTTTCGTTACAAAAAGATTCTACCGAAACTTATTCCTCTCTCTTGACGAAAGTAGAATTTCGACAGCTCAACAGGCGTTAAGTGCCGATGAACGACACTTAAGTGGCCTGTTCGAATCAAATTTTCGTTAAGTTAACAATTGAATTCTTGATTGACAATTGAACTCATTGTGTGATCAATCAAGTCCAGTCGATCAGGTGTCGTCCTGATACCTGAGCAACAGAATTCATTCGTTATCTTGCCTTGCGACATTGCATCGAATATTAATGCATTTCAATGTTGCTATTAGATTTGTTAGCGGCGCTTGATTTTCCGCATTATAAAATATTCAAATAATCAAGTCTCTTACTTTAAAATAATTTCTTTTTTTTTCGCTCTTTTGAAAAAGATTGTAAAAATAACAAAATTACAGATTTCAATATTTCTACGAATATTTTAAAAGCTCAATAATTTTAACCAAATTACAAAATATAAATAAGTAAATAAAATTAGTCATATAATAAATGTTTAAATTTGTAGCCTGATATGAAGCCGAAAAAGGAATTTATGTGACCTTAGCCGGTGATTAATTCAGGCTTTTGATTTTGCCTCAAAGATTAGAAGTGAGCCGTGAGAATAATTCGGCCACTTCTTGCCCATTTTTTAAGGCATTTTTTCAAATGATTTTCAAATTAAAATTTGTTTCTCTCTCTTTTCCTGTAAAAATATTATTATCATTTACCGAATATGCCGTTGGCGAATAAGCACGCGGGCATGATGGATAGATTTAGCAAGGCCCAACTTGAATACTTGGGTCTGCAGACGTCGCTCCAAGAAATCCTCAATCTTTAAACCCAATACATAATCGAGCTTCATGTGGGCTTCGTTCAACACGCCAATTCTTACCAAACGACGAAGCAGGGCATTTCCTGTAAATACAAAAGAAATTTTTTTGTATTACACATAAAAGTGTGGAAAGATTTGGAAAAATCTTTTTCAAATTTTTTAATTTTTCAGAAAAAGATGCTTTTTTCTTCAAACCCTTTCAGACAAGAGGTGTCATAGCTCATGGTGTAATCATCATATTAATTTTCTTTTTTTTTAACTAATCCTCCACCGGTTAATTGAACTTAAAGGCAAACAGTCGATTTCTTGTTGTGAATTCTGATAAATTTAAATCTATAAAAAATGAATAAAGCCAACTTTTACAATAATAAAAACTTATTATTAAAGTTTTCATTAGTGTATATAAATTTTTTCATATTATAGTTTATACTATACAGTTTAGACTTATACAGTCTAAAACAATATAAATCTGTACTGAAGTTTGAAGATTCAGATAAAAGATGAAAATTTTACTCCGATGGAAGATTAAATATTATATATAATTATTTGAAATGCAAGTTTAATGTGGAAGTTAATTGTGTATCTTAAAACAAGATAAAAATTACCAAAATGAACAAGTTCTAGGTGTTGACTAATGAAATTATAGGTCTATTTTTTGTAACCGATTTAATACACTTTTGGAACTTAAAATGAAATAGATATTTAATGAAAGAGAGTTCTAGTGTAGGATAATAAAAAAAATAGATGCAAACATATTAATGAATTTGCTTACTTTTGTCATTTTTATCTCATGTATCAAGATACACACAACCTCCTGATTAAAGTATCGATTAAATGTATATATCAATAAATATATGTATATGGCGTATATCCAACCTTCGAAGAGACGCTTTGGGTCCTTCTCTTCCAACGTGAGCAATTCACGAGCGGCTTTACGAATCTTGGCCAGGGTATACTTTACCCTCCACACTTCACGTTTGTTACGGAGACCATATTCTCCGATAATACGTAATTCCTGATCGAGACGAGCTTTCTCGTACGGCCTTCTAGGCGTGACGTAGGTCTTGGAGAAGACCGAAGGAATTCTTCCGTTAACCATGCCGGGAAATCGTCACCTAAGTGAAATTATTTTATATATATATATATATATATATATATATATATATATATATATATATAAGTAAGAGATATACTACGAAGTAAGTAGAAGGTAAGGTAACGGTTAAGTTTAA
>NW_012130102.1:417277-431352 GCF_000143395.1 Atta cephalotes | reverse complement strand
TACCTAGTAAGTATAATTATTATATATATATATATATATATATATATATATATATATATATATATATAAACGGAGATATCTACAGAGAATGAGAAACGGATTTTGAATTCGATAATTCCACAAATAAAAGTAACTGCCACGTGTTAACAAGGGGCGGAAAAAAAGAACACGTGGTCACGAAAATATTTCGAAATTAAAATCAAGCGTTGAGAAAAATAGAAACCAACTTCGCTACGATTATCACGATCGAATATATTATTCGAGATGCAAACAATGCAATCATTTATGGAAATTATTACTTACTTATAACAGCGCGAAGAAAGACAACCCTTCACCGAGACAAAAGCGACGAAAATGGCCGAATGGTCGAACGCACCTAAAAACCGGATATTATCGATGTTGAAAAAGGAAGAGAAGGGAGACAATGTCGCCAACACATATCGATTCTATCGATCTAGGGTCTCACACGGCATGAAATATCTATATGAAGCTGGCTGCGTTCAGCGACTCAACAGTTGAGTGAGCTATTGGCCTAATTTCCATCGAGGATTTAATTTGGATCAGAATGTAAAAACCAACCAATTACAGTCGAGTATTCCCCAGTCGAACGACAGGGGAATGACAGTCGACTGTAGTTGGTTGGTTCTTCTGATCCAGATTGAACCCTCGGTGGAAATTAGGCCATTGATATATTCTTCCAGATCTAAAATGCTGATAGGATGATCTAAAAGAATACACCAATAACAGCGAGCTTCCACTTAACTGTTGAGTCCACTAAACGCAGCCAATAGCAGCGAACGCTCACTCAACTGTTGAAATATACAATATGATAATGAAATATGCCAATTAAATGCAAGAACTCACCGAGCACTTAGTAAGCAGTCGTGCTTCTAGATGCACCCATTGGCTGCGTTTAGCAAAAAAAGTAGCTTTGCAACTATTGTAAAATTCTTTAATATGAATATACTTTAAAATAAATATGTATTCAAGAAAAAGTTCTTGAAATATTAATTCTTTTTTTTGTAATATTTGCACAATATTTTTGTAAAATATTTCAATGTAATATTTTAAATTGTTTTACTAAAATGTTTACAAAATTGTTTACAAAATATTTTTGAAATATTTTATTGATGAATATTTTTGAAATATTATATTTTTGTAAGACAAAATATTACATTGAAATATTTTATAAAAATATTACATTTAAAATATTGCATTAAAATTATATTTTACGAGAATATTATGCAAATATGACAAGGAAAAGAATTAATAAATTAATATTTCAAGAACTTTTTCTTGGACAAATTTATTTTAGAAAAAAAACGCTAGAAAAAAGATAAGAAATTGATTACAAATGCTAAAGAATTATAATTAAAAAAAAAACTTCAATTAATTGTTTGATTGACACAAACAGATTCGCCATAAAATTCGATCATTAATAAAATTTAAAAAATCTCAAATTGAAGTTGGCTATATTAATTTTTATTTTTCCCTCTTTTTCTCGCAATTTGAATATATCCGATTTTCTTGTTGCGCTCTGCGATACCATGCAATACGCGACAACTTCATGTTGCTCCACTCGCATTCCAATATTCCATTCGTGATTCGTGATTCGCGAAACGGAGTGGAGTGTGATGGCTAGTCGCTAGCTGTTTTGTTGTTATCGTTTATCGTGGTAACGATGCAGAATCGCGTGCGTACGTGATTGATTGCTCCGACCGTGACAACGACGACGACGACGACGGCGAGAGCAAAGGTGCCGCGAAGGCACGGACGAAACAGCTGATTGGCGGAGATTCGCGTCGTCCGAGTCCGGATCACGGCCGTCTCTAGTAGGAAACGGACCGACGGTCATGGCGGGTTTCGTGCTCCGGGTGAAGACTAAATCGGGTCAAAAGGTCGTCTATGGTCTAACGGCCCATGATAAGGTTTCTCAGCTGAAAGCGAAGCTCGTCGAGCTTACCGGCGTTCCAGCAGCTGCTCTCCAGATCCTCGGCGGCTTCCCACCGAAGCCCATCGACCTGGACACATCTAATGCCACGATCGAGGGCGTCGGGATTATCTCTGGAGATACCCTTATCGTTGAGGAGAAACAGGTTTGTCTTATCTCCTGGAAGCTGGGAGTCGATTGTGTGTTCTTGAAATGAAGTGAAAATTACAATAGTGAATATATAGAATATTTATTTTATTAATATTAATATTAATTTTATTAGTCAACACCTAGTAAATTTGTTCACTTTTTTTGTGATTTTTGTCTCGTTTCAAAATTCACATTCGACCTGAGAGTACAGAAAATGGTATTAAAAAGCATGTGGCTTTCTTCTTTTTACGCTAGGGGTTTTTCACAAGTTTCTCCATTTAATGATTCATTTTGGATTTGAAGCATTTTCCATGGTAAACTTTAATTGTTTTATTTTCAGGTTTAGGTTTAGGTTTCAAGGTAACATTATTACTGATATTTCGTCTATTGTTTTTGCAATCTCCTATGTTGTATCTTATCCGCTGTGAATACAGCGGAAGAATTATTATTATTATTATTATGTATTATTAAACAGACTCTTACATAAAGCATAATGCATAGTGCATAAGGGAATCAATCAATCGAAATTCTTCTTTTCTAATGAATGGAAGGAAAAGAAAGATTTTGATTAGTTGATTCGCTTATACACTATGCATTATGCAAAAATCTGTGCTGCAGCTTTGTGTCATAAAACTGTAATATAAATACACAATAACATGAAGCTTTTTAAATCCTTTTCAAGACATGAGATAGAGATACAGAATATAATGCCGAAATTAAAATTTGTGCATGAGAGTCATAAACTGGAACTTTATTTGTGCCAATCTCTGTTTAAGATCTCAAACATGTATCAAATAATTTAATTTTTGTAACATTAAAGTGGTTTGTTTATTTATTTTGCTCAAAGCTAATTCAATGTTGAAAGCTAAGAGAAGAATCTCTATGTGAATGTCACATGCAGATCGTGTTCAATAGACATGAGCAAAGACTGGATAATCTTGGGAGATCCCATATCGTCGACCAGGAGAACTTTGCCAATATTCCAGGCGTTCTGATGAGGAAAGTAGTACCTGCGGACAATTCCTGTCTTTTTACCAGCGTAGGTTATGTCTTGAATGGTGAGCAACACTTATAAATAAAATTAGAACATTTTGCAATTTATTAGAGATAATATATATCCCTATACATAATATATGTTCAAATAATTTTCTTAAATTTTAAAATACAGAAATGTATTAAGAAAATATAGTTTGTATAATTTTAACGCGAAGTACCAACGTTTCTTACTAAAAAGACCAAGCAAGTAAATTATTAAAATATTATGAAAATAAAGACACTGATAAAAAATATTTTATCAAGAACATAATTATTGATAAGTCAAACAATTTCAAAATCTTGTCTTTTACGTAAGAAATATAATATTAATTTAAAAAATACAGAAACGGAGTTAGTAATGATCATTTAATACTTCTAGTTTTAAACTTATAAAACAAATATCACGCTTTTAAGAATCATGAATTAAATAGACACTTAAGAATATTAAGGCTAAATTAAAATTTTATACATTTCAAAATAATAAGAGAGAAAAAAATAAATGTTAAACTCAACAAAGTTGTAATAATTTATGTTTCTTCAGGAAAAGTCGACACTACTTGCGCTAGTTTTATGAGGGAGATTATAGCAAACGCAGTAGCGGCAGATCCAAATGAATACTCCGAGGCATTTCTGGGCAGACCCAATGCTGAATATTGTGAATGGATTCTCAAGCCTGATGCCTGGGGTGGCGCCATCGAACTGTCGATCCTATCTAAATTTTATGGTTTGGAGATTGCGGTGATCGACAGTATTAACGCGATCATCAATAGGTTTGGCGAAGATCAACGTTATGCTCAACGAGTCTTTCTCATATTTGATGGGATCCACTATGATCCTCTCTATCTGGAACCGCTTAATGTAAATTTCTATCAATATTTAAAAATTTTCTGTAATCTCAACTTCTATATATTTTGATCTATAATCTCAACCTCTATATATATCACATCAAAATGAAAAAAATCAAGTAATTTATTTCTTTTTTTGGATATTTATTTAGAAAGATTTAACATAGAATTCTATGCCTTTTGCAAACTTTATAGTTTCGATTAACGTTTTAATATATTTTCTTTATCAGGGTGGCAGTATTCAAACAATCTTTTCCATCGAGGATGAGAGGATGTTGCTGGAGGCTGCTCAGCTCGCGAAAGAGGCAAGATCGAGTCGTCAGTTCACGGATGTTCAAAAATTCACACTAATATGCATTGACTGCAAAATCATGTTAAATGGACAAGCAGCGGCTCAGCAACACGCCAAGGATACCGGTCACAAGAATTTCGGCGAAGTAGCAGCATAGCCTTGTACAGCAGCAGCTCTTATGATCTAACTGATCCAACTCTTCGGTGACTATCCTTGACTCTAAACAGTATAGGATGATATTTTGCAATTGTTCTCTTCGGTTGAATTCGAAAATTTCGGTTTCTATCTATTTAGTCTTGTAGTATGCAATTGTAATTTAAATCCAAGCAATTGCTTATTATTACAAATTCTTTGTACTAAAGAATTCTAACAATAGGGAAATTCTGTGCTTGAGGAACATGTGTGTGATATTTTTATAAATTATATTCGCAAATTAATATTATTGTATAATTATATATTCTAGGTTTATTAGTAATTATTATATTTTAACTGAGGAATTATTTTTTATTGATATTCTGAATCATATTTATATACAATATATTGTTATATTTATGCTAGAGCAAAATTGTTACATTTGTGGTTGGAACAAAATTACTCTTGTTGCTTTCAGAATATTTTATACTGTTTAGGACTGAAGGATTGCCATTTTGCAGCAAGAGAAAAAAAAAGAGAGAGAACTAATATCTTTTTCTACTCGAACGAGGCGCTTGCAAATAATAGTAACATTATCATTAATGCGAATTCGTTTGCAATAAGGATTGTTAATGCGCATAATACACAAGTTACTGATTTTGATTAAACATTGTTCATTATCGATATCTGCAATCCCAAATCGAGCACAAAAAACATGCATTTGATCTCCTTGAATCTTTACATTTGATTAAAAATTGTTTAAATTTTTTTTAACATATAAAGTTTTTAGAAAATTGCTTTTTTTCCAGAAAACATGTTAAATAATTTAATCCTTTTAAAGGTTATCGTGACAATAAAAAATATATAGTTAAAAGGATTAAATTATTTATTAACTGAAAATACGTAAACTCCGATTTGCATTTAATTGTTCCAGTATTGCATTAGTTTTCCTAGCTGAAAAACATTATAAATCAATCGCATTGTGCGCAAATGTAATTTTGTTCCGTAAAAGCTGCATTTGCGCACAATTCGATTAATTAATCGACGAATTAAACTTTTGCCTAATTAATTTATACATTAGTAGAAATGGATAATAATGATACAAATGCTTTGAAGCATTTTTGATTGGTCAATCGAAATGGCCAAATGACTTCGAAGTGTTAATTGGAAGGCACGTCGTCCTAGCTAATGGCTACTAGAGAATCCTTCCCTCAAGGGAAGAAAATAGCAAATTGCATCACATGACCTATTTCCTCTGATTAAAGCAATATAATGTAGGTATTCGCATCCGCCATTTTTAATCCTTTCCCCACTCTTTGTTCTCTCTTCAATCTTAGTTTAATGGCAGAATGGAGAGAGAGAGAGAGAGAGAGAGAGAGAGAGAGAGAGAGAAGAAGAGAAAGAGAGTGAGAAAAGGACTAAAAAATGGTGAATGCAAATACTCATATTATAGTGTCTTACTCTGATTGGACGCGGGCATCAAAGCTCTCCATAGGCATAAAAAAAATTGGAGAAGACTGGTCACGCGACTCTCGAGTTGATTGGACGTGTCATTCACGTGATGCATTTGCCACTCTCCCTTTGAGGCTCTTTAATGGCTTTCACAACAGAAAAAGTAACTTTGCAACTATTGTAAAATTCTTGAATATGGTTTATACATTTAGATTCAGTGAGAAACTAAGAACAAGACCAATCAGAATTACAGAATTTTAAGCGGTGGCACAAGATGCTTGTTTTCTTGCTGGATTTTAATCTTGCCACCGTATTGGCTGCGATATTGTCAATACCAATTTTAAATCTGAAAGAATACATCAATGGCCTAGCTTCCACCGAAAGTTTAAATCGGATCAGATATGTAAGAACCAATCACAGTTCTGTTAAGAAGAGTTAATTAAACACAATAGACACAGGCAACAGGGAATAACGAGCCGTCCAATCAGAATTCTGATATGTAAGTTCGACAGTATATCCCAGAGTTCTGATTGGATAACTCGTTATTCTCTGTTTCCTGTGCGTATTCTATTTAAGCCTTTACAATCGAACGACAGGGGAATGCTCGACTGGGGATCGATTCTATATCTTGAAATGAGGTGAAAATTATGAAAATGAGAATTTACTAGAATACTGATTATTTCATTGGTCAACACCTAGATAAATTTGTTCACTTTTGTAATTTTCACCTTGTTTAAAGATACAGAATCGACCTTTTGTAATTGGTTGGTTCGTACATTCAGGGGCTCGATTCTTCAAAAGTGAAATTTACTGGGTATTGACCAATTAAATTATCAATATTTTAGTAAATTCGCTCACTTTTGTAATTTTCACCTCATTTCAAGATACAAAATCAATTCCCTGATCCGGTTTAAATCATCTCGGTGGAAATTAGACCAATAGCAGCAAGCGCTCACTCAACTGTTGAGTCCAATTTGCTGAACGCAACCAATGACATCTTTCGTTTCTAGAATGAACAACATTTTTCATGGATCTCTTTTTGCGAAGAGCTGAGGAACGCAGTTGTGGCGCTCCAAGCGGAGTCAAGAAACTCAATCGGAGTATTCCTTTGAAGGTTAACTTCGAGTTTGTCAAACGGTTTGACTGGCTTGACAATCAGTTCTGATCAGTTCGTTAACAGCCTTGGTTGTTGGTCGATCGGTCGGTCGATCGTTCGTCATGCCTATCGCCGTGCGAATACATTAACTCGTTGTTACACCCTCACGTACACACACCCGTCGCAGAGACCAAGCCGGGTGGGATTCACCTCGACCAATCTCGACGTTTCTCACGTCGCACGAAAGTGCCGTCCACCAGGGTATGTCATCGCGGGGCCGTGCAATACGGTAAAATGTTGCCGCCGCTGGCCGATCGAGATCATTCGTTGACAACCAGGTGAAGATGGAAGATGACGCTGACCTCAGGGAACAATTGTTTCTCAACACCGTGCGCGAGAATATAGTGAGTAACATCGCAAATAGTCCCCTGAGTGTTGAAAACGCCCGTCCTCGCAGAGCTGCACGGTCGAGTTTCCCGCGTCATCGTGCGTGCAAAAAAAAAAATCTCCGTAGGCACACAATACTGAGCTCCAAGTGTGGTGCTTTATGTGGGAATCCCACGGAGATTCACGCCTTTCTCACTGTCGTCACAATTGATCCCTCTGGAATTTCCACGAAGAATTGAATGTTTAATATTCATTTCTACCAACGTGAATTAACTCCTATCTAGATAGTTCAATTTATTCATCTTTCTAGATCTAAAAATTAAATTTAATTAATTTGTCATCATCAATGTAGATTAACTTTAATCTTGATTTTTAATCTATCTTTTTCCCAAGGTTGGGGATCGTAACTAGTTAAAAGTTAAAAAAAAATTAAAAAGTTAATAATTTTTAACTCAACTTAGTTAATTTTAAACTTTAATTTATCAACTTTTTTTAAATTAACAATTTTTCTATCTCTCTTAATACTAATATTTTTTTTGTTCTATAAAGTCTTAAATATTAGAGAATTAATTTAGAAACAGTTCAATGATTTCATGATGAGAGATCTATAATAAGAGTTACACCATACGGTAGGCAGTTTTTATTGACTTCGGTTTTGTCAATTCCCGTTTATATTTGAATCGCACTAATTTTAGATATCATAAACATTATATTTCAGCAACATAAATAAAATGAAATGAAGATAGCTTAGATGAAAAGCTTTGTTGTAGAACACTATTGTACACCCACTTATTTTCTATATTTTTACATATATTTTTTGTAACAAATATCAAGTTGATGTAGTCATAAACATGCATGAGCAGTCATTTAAGAAGTTAAAGAAAGTTAGATAATGGTTAAAGAAAGAGAAATAATGCAAACATATATCCTTCTCTCTCGCCAGATTTTAATAAAAACCTTACTGGTCACCTGGTGTGACTCTTATTATATATAAGTAACTTATATGCGATTATAAAATTAAATTTACCTAATAATCTATATTTGTAAGTGTTATTTAAAGTAATCTCATTTTAAGAAAAATTAGGATTCTGATCTCAAAAATGATTTTTTTTTAAATTAATTTTTTTTTAAACTTAAGTTAATTCAATCTTAACTTTTATTATTAAGTTAATTCTTTATTCACTTCTAACTTTTAACTTAATTTTATTAATTTTATAAGCCATTAACTTTAACTTAATTTAGTTTAAAATAACATTAACTTACCTAACCCTGCTGAGTTTTTTCAGACCTAAAAATAAATTGGAATCCTGTTTTTATCAAGATTAATCTCGATTCAATTTACTCTTTATCCTTTTTATAATTCTTGAAACTGAAATTCTAGAAAAATAAGTTGTGAACCGAAATTGATCTAACATTGCTGGACAATGTCCAAGATTAAAATTAATCTATCAACGTAGTAACTTTAATCTTGATCTAATTACTTGTATCTTCTTTAATTCCAAGAATTAGAAAGAGATAAAGAGTAAATTTACCAGAGATTAAAGTTAATCTATATTAATAGAAATGGATCCAAAAGAAATCAAGAATTCAACTTACATCTTTTCTTAATTCTTAAACAGAATTTCTTAATTCTTAAGAAAAGATAATTAGAAGACTAGAAGTTAAAAATTAAGTTAATCTACATTGGTAGAAATGTACCTAAGATAAAGAATTCAACTTATTCCTGTTTTCTACCATTGTAGTTTAATTTTAATCTCTCAAACTAATTCTTGATCTTTTTTTAGTTTTCTAAAAAAGATGAAGAATAGATTGAACCGAGATTAAAGTTAATCTACATTGGCAGAAATAGACATAAATGTTGCATCCGCTTGTAGATTCTATGATCAACTCATTGGTCACAAAATCGCAATTTTCCACATCATTGGCACGCAAAACTAAGCTTTAAGTTTAACTGGGATCGTCTATTATGGAATTTAATTTCTAATTTGCTTAAAAATGAACTTGTAATTAGAACATGAGAACAATTAAACGACAAGATCATCGCCTACTCGATGAATTGAGGTTGCAACTTCATTTTTAATTACTCAATTGCGAAAACGTGCCTTATCATTCATGATAACGTTAGCTACGACTGTAACCGTCGGAAACTCCGACAATTCCACGCTGTTTGCCGACGTGGATCGACAAACGGAGCCTACTTGTTTATTTATCTTAACGGGACAAATATCCGTTCGTCCTCGATTAATCGTGGCCGATGCGAGATTTAAAACTTTCAACTAAAGATTTTAAAAAATTCAAGTTTGCAAAAGCATGTATTTACAAGCGAAGATCCTCCCTCTCCCTCAAATTAATTTTATTTTAGCAACAGCTGTGAAATATTGCCAAAGAAAAAGATGATGTTCCTCTCCCTTTCTTCCATAAAATGTTCTCTGTTTGTCTCTCTTTCTCCGCAGTTTTATAAATAAGATGCTCAACGAGCATTCTTTGTTTAGCGCGAGGCATCGTTTGCTTATTAATCTTTCGTCATTTATTTTAGTCTCGGTTGTAATATCGCCACTTGTGAATAACGTGGATTTACATCCATATCTAGCAATCTACAGGGTGTCCCACGAAAAGTTGTTGAAACTAATTCAACTGTCATTTTGAAACTGTTTAAGGAAAAGTAAAATATCTTTTAATGGAAGATATTTGACATTTTTATTTATACATAAAATGAAGACGAATATTGTATCATTTAATAAAGATTTATAAAAATATTGCCAATTTTAATGTTATATATTTTTAAAATGTTTTTTAATATCAAATTTTTTTAAATTTACAAAATATATATACATATAAGATTAAGAGCAGCAACATTTCAAAAATATGTAATATTAAGATTGACAGTGTTTAGCATTTTTATAAATGTTAAAAATATTTCCGATCGTCGCTTTATCTTAAAATAAAACTGTCAAATGTTTCTTATTGAAAAATATATTTTTTTTGTTCCTTACATGTACATTTACAAATAACTTATTAGTTTCAGCAATTTCACATGGGACATCCTATGGATTAATTCTAATTTCGATTTAATTTATGTTTTTTTTAAATCTCTTATCTGGAATTTTGAATAAAATACCTGGAAAATCCCGTAAATTCTCATGAAACTTTTTTAAGATTTCAATAAAACGCATTTTAATTTTTATGATCATTTCTACGAATGTAAATGAACTTTGATCTCGGTTTGATTATTCTGTCTTTCTAATTTTTAGAAAACGATAAAAAATTTAAACTGCTCATACAGCGCAGAAGTTTGCAACGACATTTCTGTATAATTTACAATGTTAAGTACTGTTATATTGCTGTAATGTTGTTAAAATGATCTGATGGATTGTGTATCTTGAAACTAGGTGAAAATTAATAATTATACAAGTGAGCAAAGAATATTATAAGGATATTTATAATTTTTTTAACAGTATCGTGGCATACATGTATTTTGAATTAATTGTACTAATGTAATTATTTTCATCTATTTAAATATATTATTTAAATATATTATTTCTATGTCACCTGTTTAAAAAGCGAAATAAGCCACAATACGATTAAATTGCGTTGCAATCATACGAGCCTATTCATTTTAATTTATAATTTTATTTTCATCTCATTTTACAATATATATAATCCACTTCCTGTGAGATTAAACAATAATTTATATTGATAGAAAAATGGATATTAGACCTAGAGAAAGATAAAAATTAAATCGAGATCAAAGTTAATCTATATTAATAGAAATTGACATTAATCGCAGAAGAATCTGATGGAGAAATTTGACTTTGAATTCACGATTTGAATTCGTGGATGAAAAGGTAATTCACTGGACCTGAGGCGTTTCGTATATCGAGCTTAAATCTCTAGCTTTCCTTCTCGTCCTGCTCTTTCTCGGCGCCCGTAAGCTCGAAAACTAGCGGGAATGCGTGAACGGAAGAATTTCAATCGTCGGTGACGTCTGGCACCGAGTACATTCACCCGGCGTTGAATGCATCTTGTAAATCGTTGTCGCGAAGGAAGCCCGGCGAACGTGGACAACGTCTTCGTTTTGCGATTCCTCACGATGCTCCAAGAAACCGGTCGCTTCGTCGAGAATCCTGAACGAAGAAGCCGAAATAATAGAATCGAGATCGGAGATCTTTATACAGAAAAAAAAGAAATATCAAAGAAATGCTTTATAAAAAGAAGTATAAAAAGAAAAAAATGTAAGATGTAAGAACAAAGTCTAAAGCATAGAAGAAATATAAAGTACAAAGTATGAAATATAATAATAATAACAATAATAATGTAAAATATAAACAATAATAAATAGAAGATGGACGAAAACGAGTGAATAATATATTTAATAATAAAAATCCTTTGCAACGAGTATGTAACTAATGTCCGTTTCTATTAATCCGTATTTTTTATGTGTAATTAATTTTAATGTTAGAGTTTAACTAACTCTTTATCTTTTTCTAACAAGAAAACATACTACATTACAAGAGTAATATCAACAAATTCATATTACTAGTTGAAAAATCATGTTTAATAGATATTTTAAATGATCAAATCTTGGGATCCTATGATCAACTGATTTGATTTATACTTTGCCTCGGTGGATTTAAAGTTTTTGGGTATCTATTGTCAAAAACAGAATTTAAAAAGGTTAAACTGAGAAATCTTGCAGTTGAATAATGCAGTCGGATGGACGGACAAACATTAAAATTATAAAGTAGTTTGCTACGCCTACTTAATAAAAGAAAGAATCCTAAAATATATTGGCATGATCGAAGAGGTTCGTGGAACTTTCAATAACTAAAATATAAAATAGAAGTATCGAATATGAGAAAAGAGTATGTAAAAATAACAAGTATAAATTATGAAAAATGCGCTTCTTTCAAGATCTTAAATAAAGGGAAAGCAACATTTAAAAAAAGAAAAAGAAAAAAACGTTAGGAAGTAATTAGGGAAATATTAGGAAAAAATTGGGAAAATATTAGGAAAAGATTAGACGACTTTCATGATAGTGATTGTCTCAATTATCTATGATTGATATGATTATCTATGATGAAAACTTATAAGATAAAATAAAAACTTCTACTTGTTGTTAACTAGATAAAACATGAGTTTACCTAATAGTTTTTTGATAACATATACTTATCGACTTTTACCTCTTTGGAAAGTATTGTGAAAGCACGTTCCACTTCCTTTTCGCGACCCGCCTGGTAATCCAATTGCTTCGCTTCCGCATTTAGTTGATCAATCCGGAAGCTGTCACGTGCAATGAAAAAGCAAGAAAGAGGATAAAAATTACGAAATGCAGACGATAAAGTCATGATCAATGTTCAAACTGCGCACAGATTTGTACACGAACGAGATAAAGCGTCCACGAGTTGAAACTTCAAAGAGCAACTTAATATAATCAAATTCCTGATTCCGTCAAGCGCATCATAAAATGATGTATTATCATCTTATCTTTATTTAACATTCGGTGAACAACAAGGGATAAAAATGAAATAATATATCATCATTTACGGGGCACAGTTAGTGAGAAAAAAATGAGGGGTATTAGTATGAAATTCGCGTGATTTTTCAGAGACCGAGAAAAAGTTACATCTTTTCTACATTCCTATCTATTCGATATTTTGTTATTAAATAAAACATCGGACAGGAATAATAGTTTTTTGAATAACAGTTATTTTATCGATATATTTTATTCGATGTTTTAAATAACAGTTATTTTATCATGAAGTTTAATTTTTTTTTTCCTTTACTTCCATGTAAATTAAATACGCAGGAAACGACAGCGACAGAATTAAATTAGTGCTCGAAACAAAAGAAAAGAATGCATTCCAGGAAAAGATATTTCTTTCACAGAAATATAATAAAAAAAAATATTAATTAATGATATTAAATATATTAAATATTAATTTAATGTAAACATATCGTTCATTTGCTACAATGACAACTCAAAAGTTGCAAAAAAGCAAAAACTGTATTTAATATTTAATATTTAAAATTAATTGTATTTTAAAATTAATATTACCACACATATAGTTTAATTCAAAACGCTCAAACTTTCTGGAAAATTTTATTTTTTAATTGTATCGTAATAGCGAATGAGCGATATATACAGTATATATGTTTATTACAAATATAAATAGATTATGTGATATGTATGTTTACAAACGAATGAAACATAATTACTAAAATGCCAGTAAAATAAGAATATATGTACAGTATAACTCTTAAACATTTATATAAATAATATTAATTCTTACAGAGAAAATGTATTTCTCTATTTCAAGTAATACTTTTCGTATTGCAAAATTGTCGGTAATTCTATCAAAATTTATATCTACATATATATTTTATTTAATACACAGGCTCGATTGTAAATATATAAGTGGGTAATAATTACCATTAGCGTACGAATTAAAGTACATATAAGTTTATATTGCTATTCTTCCCCCTTCAATTTTTTTACATGAAGCAAATACTCGTTCGCCACACCTAGTTCTGACTAGGTACATTGGACTCGCAGAAGATCGGTTCTATCTCACTTTCATCCGTCCTATTCTCGGCAAGAGGCCGTTGCCAGCAACGATGCTGAAAATGTCACGCGTACATGGCTATCCATCTGTAATTATACAGACTTCGTTTTTGCATCCCGGGCAAATTAGTAGTTGTTGATTTTATATATATATATATATATATATATATATATATATATATATATATACACAC
>NW_012130102.1:400571-415609 GCF_000143395.1 Atta cephalotes | reverse complement strand
TATATATATATATATATATATATATATATATATATATATATAAAAGATGAAAGATTAAAGAATTGATTAGCTTTAAAAGATTAAAACATTAGTAAAAGAAAAGAAGAGTAAAACAAGAACGATGAATTCATCTGATATAATTGAGGATTGAATCATTCAGACGAATTCATCGTTCATATCTTGTCCTCCTCAGTTTATATCTCTATAGTAAATTTGTAGTTTACATTTCGTAAATGTTATATCATAACAAAATTAATTTCCATTGACAGGTCTATGGAATCATGTGTTCCTATTCTCGAACTTGTCGCTTTTCGTGTTTCTGCCTTTCGCCTATCTCTTCACGGAATCGGAGGGTTTCGAAGGCCATAAAAAGGTGAGATAAAATTCTGAAAAATTCTTGATAACAAGTTCCTAAATCTTTTTTTTATGATCATTCTGCAATCATAGGGCGTGATGGCGAGAGTATATGAAACAGTGACAGTTCTCTGTCTCTTGGGTACTCTCGTATTAGGAATGACCTATGTCTTGTCGGCCCTGTTGGATTATCAAAATTCAAGTTTACACACATTGCTCAGTAAGTAATACATATCATGTCATAGAATGTCGTATTTTTTACAATTTAGATATATTCGTATACATTTACGATATTCGTCGCGATTTTATCAGCATAGTTACATAAATTCTACTGACTGAGTGAGACTACTGACGTGATATAATCTACTTTACAGATTTATGGAGTTATTATTTGCCTTTTCTATATTCCTGCGTCTCGTTCGTCGGCGTAGTAATGTTATTACGTAAGTATCGTACATTTTCGCACAATTCTACTACGCACAATTCTTTACGCAGAGAAAAAAATCAATTTGTGATATTTTTCAAACATAAGATTTTTCCTGAGAATTTACTCTAACTGGTGAATTATTCATTCCTCAGTATGCACTCCAGTGGGTTTCGTACGACTGTTCGATGTGGCGGGGTCGTTTCTTGTTAAACCCCAATTTCTAAAGAACTTAGATGAGGAGTTCTTCGCGTATAGATTAGAGGAGGACTGCATCCGCAGAAGGTATCATCTCTTTCTTTCTTTTCCTTATATTTTTATGTATATTGAATCACACATTGTCTAATGTTTATATACGTATATATACAATTCAGCTTATATTCAGATTACAGCACGTAAAAGCTACGGGGAAGTCATATGTATCGCCGGTGCCGATGTCGCCGGCGACGAATTGTGGCTGGTTGCCGCACGAGGACGATGAGCCACTACTGTGCATAAGTCCGAGTCTGCTGTGTCTGAGGAACGGTGCTCTGCAAAAGGGTCTTTCTCAACGGCTAGATGATGTTCAGAAGCGGCGACAGTTGCTGGATCAACAGCGGAGGACCTGGTGGGTCCGGCGCACGCTACTTTATCCGGTAGCGATGCTGGCGCTGCTCGTTCTATCCACCGCCACGGCCCTATTAGCAGTGCAAAACACTATAGAATTACTGATAGGCATCAAGGCGTTGCCATTGAGCACGAGGGTTCGTATTTATTCTTCCCTTCCTCTGAATTAACCGAGTCGTGAATTTTACTGCAATTAATTTGAATCATCGTTATTTTATATTAATGATGAATTATAAATGAAATTTATAAATTTTGCGTGCTACAATTAAAAAGTCGATGAATTTATTCTAACAAAAAGAGAGAAACAAATTTCTCTCAACAAATTTATTTCACAAGTAAATTATTTAATAATTTTGTTCTGTGATGACATTTTTATTAACTAATCTTGTTTCATTTTTTTTTGTACAGTATGAATCTTAATTTTACTTGAAAAATCATAAAGTCGTTTTTAATTTGACAGCAATTTACGCTCGGCATCAGTTCCCTGTCCAAGCTCGGACCCATCGGTGCAGCCATCGAGGTGGCAGTGATTCTTTATCTGGCCGTAACTAGCGCGATCGGCCTGTACACTTTACCAGGCGTGAGAATGGTCCAACCAAGGTTCCGCTCCACGCCACTCACACATCTCATTGCGAATTGCGCTCTCTTGCTTGTGCTAAGTTCGGCATTACCGCTGTTATCGCGAATACTAGGTAAGACACGAATTGTCTGGATGTTTTTATTTATATCCCGCACGCAATATGTCTCAATTCCAGTCATCCTACTCAATTATACTCTGAAATAATTGAAAATTAATAATAGATCTGCTTGTTATTTCTCGTTCAAATAATATAAATATATAATCTGGAGTGCGTTTAGGAATTCAAAGTTTTATCATTTTATCCTTGTTCACCGATAATCCTATTAAATAAAAATAAAATGAATGGATCCTGATAAAATTTCTGAATGCAACCCTGCATATTTATAGAGTTTTTTTTTATTAATGTCATTTCAATAATGAATTCTTCGATTAATTTAGAATCAATATTTTTATTAATAAAGATGTTAAATACAAGTAATTTTCGAGTTATAAAGATTCGCGAACGAAACATAAAAAATAATTATGTTATAAATAACAAATTATTTGTTATTATAACAAAAATACATTTAAAAGAAGTGATACTAGAGAACAAAGTTTTACATGATTAGCATTTTTTAATGCTACTCTGCTCACGTTTCTTCTATTCCGTTTTTCCCAGGAATGACAAACTTTGATCTACTGGGTGATTTCGGACGCATCGAGTGGCTCGGTAACTTCAAACTCGTTCTCCTCTACAACCTGATCTTCGCGACGGCGGCGATCAGCTGCCTGACCACCAAGTTCACGGCTACTGTGCGCAAGGAGATCTACGCCCGTCTAAGGAGCAGCCTGCTCGGCATCTTTAGGACCACGAGTGTCACCGCCGACGCGAAGAAATATTCACCGTCGTCAGGGATATTTTCTATAAAGGAAGATTAGACTGATTTGTTATATTATTATATAATTAATATAAACAAATAGAGAGAGAAAAGAGACGCCGGGACCTTGCGAAAGTTTGCCTGGTTTTTTATGTTCTTGCATGCAGAATACAAGGAGCCTCTCTCGAGCTTCTCGAAAACGTGAGAAATTTATATCATATACGACGCATGAAAGAAGAACGGAGGTAGAGAGTTCTCGAATTTGCCGATCTTTGGACGTGCCAATCCTTCGATGCTTTAGAACTCTTGGACTCCTGGTTCGTTAGATTCTCACGTGCTCGAGCAATCATATCGAGGTCCTCTGTATTTTCATATTCCTAGATTCCGAAACTGTTAGTTTGTTTTAATTTTTTTAAGAATTCATGCATCGAATATATAAAATATATTAAATATATGACAGTATATTTAAATGAAGACACCTTGCGTCGTGTCTGAGAGATTGGTTTTTCCAAGGAACTAAATCGATTACGTTGAAATCATCGGTAAACTTCATTGGCAATCCGTTCTTTTTTAAAGAGTCAGACACTTTTGCACACTTTTGCTCCCGTGCCAATCGAAAATCGCTGCATTGAAGAGCCAACGAAACTTTCGTGAGAGCCTAAAAGTTTATCGCTTAGAATAAACGAACGCTAGTGATTATTTGTAATTAAGATGCGCGAGGCCAGTTAAGGACACGTCCGATAAGGATAACAAGGCGGTCATATCCGTAATACATAGCATTAAATATTTATTTATTACATTAATACTAATTTTTAAGAATATATATTTATCCGAGCACGGAAGAAGGACTCGCCAATCGAACGAGTTTATGTATATACATACGGCAATCGAATGATTAATTTATAATGGATGACAAGGACTGCAAGGAGGATATGATACGATCTAAGTTGCGTATGTGCAAGGTATTGAGTGAAATTTTTCATCAATAATATATCTGATAAAAATCTATCCTCCACGGAAAGAACATTCGATGAATGTTTATTTACCTTCGAATGTCTTTCTATTTTACAATTGCCAGCTGTCGTACATAGAGGGAGAAATGCAGTTTCAATTTAAGTAATAAATGACTGCTCGAAATAAAAACCTAAGAAATATTAACTAGATTATAACACGAAAGCGTAAGGAATTGTTTAATGTTTAACATCTCGTGCGGAAAAAGAAACGTTCTTAAACTGAATGAACCGTAAAATGAGATTTTAGGAGACTTATACATATTCTAATTGTATAAAACGTATATACATTATAATAAATCGCACGATTTTTTAAACACTTGCGACGAGATGATGAAGAAAGCTAACGAAACTGTTTTATATATATAAGCAGGAAATTATAATGATACAAATTTTGAAAAATATCTTTCATTTAAAAAAGCCGCCCTGGAATCCATCTTTGGAACAATATCACAGATTTATTCTTTTTAATATCTCATTGGAAAAACCTTATTTATTATCATTCATCATTCTACTAAATCAGAGTAACAAAATATTAAGACAGCTCCGTGCTTCTTCTGAATCTATGTCACGTTTTAATTCTAGTTGCATTTTTACAAATATTTTTTTATTTGGCTTCTTTACATCATTTTCCTTTTGTTTTAATTTACATTGATTTAATCCTTCTGGTCTGTTTTGGTTTATCCAAAATGCAATTTGTTTTTTTACTAATATTTTTTATTTAGAAACTTTTCTTCGATAACTTTGTTAATGTAAAATCTCTTTTCTGTGACTTTTCCTGGGAAAAAAATGTTTTATATATAATTATATACAATTATACATAAAACATTTTTTCTCAGGTTTTTTAAGAATTTTTTAATCATATTGATCAAATAGTGATATTATATAATCATATCGTAAATATGAACACAGACAAGTAGGATTGTTTTATTTAAATACATCGTCACTATCATCAAATTAAATATAATTCATAGATAAATAACCTATTACTGCATAATGCCACGAATTCAATCGCGTATCATACTGTTGTGTTCATTTTCAGACGGTACTTTTCTAATATCCTGATGATGACATGCGCAGAAATACCGCGACGCACAATCGAATAACAACCGAGTTTCGACACATCCACCACGGTGGAACCGATCCTGCGCGCATCGATCTGTTTCTTGCAATTATTAGAGCTGTGGAAGACACCATCAAGCTCTGGCCATAATGCGCAAAACTCGTTTGGATGCAGACTGCTCGGTTCTTTGCTAACATTGGCACTGGTAAGCGCAAGTGGACCAACGATCTGGACGACACTGCGAATGAACTTGTTATTGGGCACACGGATACCCACAGTGTCGATACCTGGATTTAGATCCTTGTTCAGAGCAGGTGTGCGCCGCAGGCATATTGTGTAGGGTCCAGGAAGCAGATCTTCCAGCATACCAGTTGGAATGTCGTCTATAATGCCCCATATACCTACCTCCTTGACATTACTCAAGCAAACAGCCAATGGCTTTCTCTCGTCTCGTTGCTTGATCTCATATAGCCGCTGGACGGCATGTGAATTAGCAGCCAGGCAAGCAAGACCATACACTGTGTCTGTCGGCACTGCGATCACTTTTCCCTGCCGCAATAACTCTGCTGCCATCGCAACGCTCCGGTCACCGCCACAGAAGAAGTGCCTCTCTTTTGGTCCAAGCATCTTTATCTCTTCCTTAGCCTTATTCATAACAACTTTCATGGGACCCATTGAGCTGGGGCTCATGATATATCTAATGCTTGTCGTATTCCACTCCTGTAAAGAGAATAAGAAGAAAACCATTAAGAATTTTGTGAAAAAAAATCAGTAATATTGAAATAATCCTTAGTTATATAATGTCTTTCAGTTTTGATATATAAAAAAGTTCATTCTAATTGATTCGTTTTTTATTCTTTATTTATCAGATTTTATTTTAAATATTCATCGAGTCATTTCTTTCTTTCCTGAAAAATGAAATGTAATGTTTTATTTTTTTCTTCTTTTATCTAATGAGAATATAGATTTTTCATTTTTTTTATATCGACACCAAAATGAAAATTTACTCACATAATTAAAAAATTTTTTAAACACATTTTTTTGTCTACTTTATAAGTTGTTATATTAGATTAATTGAATTCTTTATCGCTTTTATATAAGAAAAATAAAGGTAATTATCCTCCCCCTCCTGGTTAATAAAAATATACTTATTCGACATATTTTTACTCAAAACGAAAGAATCTGGCAAAAAAACGCAATGGCCTCGTGAATAGAGTTATTGGAGATTTTAAGATAGCTGTCATCCCGATTCGATACAGCTCTATGTATACGTTCTGCATTAATAATATAGATTCATTGCTTTGAAAACACAAATTCACTGCTAATGCAAAAAATTTGTGTGCTTAAAGTGAATTCATGTTTGTAAAGCAGTGAATGTGTGAATTTTATACTATTAAAATTTCAATAACAAAAGATATACTATATAATAACATAAACTAGAAGCAAATTTATAAGGTATTAAAAGTAAAAAATTATTAAAAAACAGTAGTTTTGTGATTAAACGATACCTCCAATTCTAAGATGCACAATCTCTAATTTCTCTTCTCTGAAGAGATTCTATTATAATTTTACTTCCTTTCTCTTCTGTAAAAATATTTCTATTTTCTATCTCCTACATTCTACAGCAAACCCCAAAATAATCTAATCTTCCTTAGTTCCACTTCTAATTTAAAGTTTCTCCAGAAATGGCAATAAGAACAATTTATGTCAAACCTAATAATTTCAGAAGCATAATATTTTCCTCCCCCATTGTTACGATCCTCTTGAATTACCTGCGAGATTAGTCGACTCGCCACGTGTGAGCACACTCGTGATTGCAACATCTATAAAAGAGTGTCATAGGCTCATCGGCGGAGCGCGTTTGTAGCTGCCTGAAGTAAGCACGTGGATGTGAGCACTTGGGGCAACGTTCATCAGTCGAATCCACTCCCATCCACGTGGATTCAGCGTCAATGATATCAGCACGCTCCTTGCCCGTGAAGTAAATGCGTGAGCTTATCCGGGACCTTATTGGATAAATATATGGACACGTGGGGCATGCGAATCGATTGCCCGACGAATGCTCCCGAAACCTGAGAAGATTAGCACAGAACGGACAAAATCGCAACACCATCCTTTATTTCAGGAGCTGTCGAATCAATCGAATGTCTCGTATTTATTTTACAGTCTGCAGTCTGCACTCCATAGACACATACCAACAGATACGCCATAGAGCGTATAAATAATAAAGGTATTAAAGTCACTAGATTATAAAGTACCGCAATTGATTTCAGAAATGTCGCGTAAAAAGGGTCGGAGTGCATACACGATTTGAAGTACATGAGGGTAATACACATAAAAATGCTTAAGCTAATGCGATGATCACACGAGTGATGTGTACTTTCGTATTCCTGAACAGTACTTACATTGAATTGTACTTACACGTATCCTTCGTGCACTTTTATGCACAAAACTTCTACGACAAATAAATCCGTATTAAACTAAAGAACATTCGTATATTCTTTTGTTTCATAAATAAACTAATTACAACTAAAAAAACATGATTTACATACTTAATGACTTCATTTTTCCAAATAAAGAACGTAATACAAATGCATAAATTTGAAATGGCCGCGTTTCGCGTGAAAATGGATGCGAGTTTGCGGTATTTTATAGATCTGTGACTTAAAAAGGTATATTTTCATGCAACATTGAAACCATATAAGAAGTGTGTTCGGCAAATTGATGTAAATCTGAGATGCAAGCTAGCAGATGGCGAGCTTGATCACGTAATCTTCGAGCAATCCGAGTATCAAGAATTAATTCCGAACGCTACTGAGCTGTCCTTTAAAGTTAGACTATAAAATGAAATTGTTTATTTATGAATAAATAAAAGATATCTTATTAATTGAAAATGTCTTTCGTTTTAGTCGAAACTGATAATAATCTTATATATTAAAAATTGATTGTTATGCACATGAATGTAAGCAGACTAGCTCATATGCAAGGTGTGTTTTCTTAAAAGGAAATATTACATTGTAAAATAAATTTCAGCAATTTATAAGTTATATCATTTGATTTATATTCGTTAGAGTCTTTAATATATTAATACAGTTTGATTTTATTTCATTTTATATGTGCAACATAAGCTTTGATCTAAAAATTAACTAGCAAATTCTTTGTTTTCAAATACGTAACTTCGAATTTATAAAGAGGAAAAGAATTAAAAACTTATTTTCTTCATTAAATGTTATACCTAATGTACTCCATCAATTTCTATTTGATGGCATTTGTTTCCCACCAAACGAAAATGGATTAAAATGGATTGAAATTTTTTTCTATTTGAATGCGTATTTTAAATAGCAAATACTTTTTTTGGATTTAATTGGATTCAATTGGATGCAATTGGATTGAAAAATTGCATTTTCTATTCAAAATTTTGAATTGAATAGTATTTACAATGTACAGAAAAAGCTAATATTATTTTTAGATTGAAAGGCGTAGAGATATGCTCCATGCAATTCCTATAAATGAATAAAAATGCATTCAGGATTGAAAAGCATTCATTTTAACATTCGTGACTCAATATTTCTGAAAATCTGAATCCATTTCAATTCATTTCAATCCATTCTCAACGAGAACGGAAAAGCCAATCGGAACTCGCAATAGTAATAGGAGGTTCATTTCGCTTGTCTGCTTCTGTCTTTCCGCGAGCTCTGATTGGCTTCCGCCTTTCCACTTTCCGTTTTTCCGTCAAGATATGAACCCAGCCTTAAAGCACGTTCACACTTTGACGGAAAAGCAGAAAACGGAAAAGCAGTGGTCAATCAGAACTTGCACTGGTAGTAAGTAGTACAAAAAGCCGAAATTGTAGACCTATCAGCTAAAGTTCTGATTGGCTGCTTTTCCATTTTCTGTCAAGGTGTGAACACGCCTTTATATTTCTTCGTCATGTACCGGAGTATCGGCACGTGTCGCATTTTCGCGTATCGCGACAGCGGGGGGTCAAGTGACTTTGTCGAAGAAGGATAGTCATCTGGACGATTATAGGGTAAGCCTTCTCGTGAGAATTCCTCATCGCGTCCACGTCAACAGCCAACAGCATGCTCAAACCTTTTTATTATTCCTTATTAACAATCTTGAATGACAGGTCTTTCAGGTTATGACGTATCCTACCCCTCGATCGCTTGGCGGGACTGCCGAGATATGCGGTGTGCCGACGTCTCTACTCCGTGGATTTTAGGAAATCATCTTCCCGTTCACGCGGCGCATTCCTAAACACCGTTGTTTTAACGCATTTTTGATTCCTTTCTTTTCCTGCCGCGATATGGAGACCGATCGGAACGCGGCGTTCGATTTCGCGGCTATGTTCGCTCCGGTTCTTTTAATACTCGCTATGTTCTTAACGATGTTCTACAGGCTCAGGTAAGTCACTTGCATATTGCATATACCGCCAATACCGGCGTGTTTTATATATAGCCGTGGCTTAAAATATTGTATTTTTTTCTTTTATTAATTTGGAATTCTTTTACCTGTATATTGTTTCTTATTATAATAATTACCAATATACACAACAAGTTTAAATGATTTTTGGAACAAAGAATATTCCATGAATGTCATAAATCAATTTTTGAACTTAAAACGTTAAATAGAGGTCAATGAAGTACCTAATACCTTTTTGACCAATTTCTGTTTTGAAAGGCTATATGTTTTATTATATTACTCCCACTTTTATTGCTTTTGACCCACTCTTCGTTTTTAAGAGTGTACTAATTCATCGTAATTACGCATCTTTCAGGGCAAGATGGCCTGTGAAGGTGAATTGCTGGTTTTGCAATGAGAACACGAAGGTCTGGAGACAACATCTGAATTGGTGGTTGTGTCCTTGGTGTGAACAGTACAACGGGTTTTCCAAGGTAAATTACAGGGAGTTTTCCAACGAAAAACTTCTGTGTCATTTTGATACAGAAGCCATTCTGTCTTTATTTGATATTCAATCAGAAACAAAGACAGAGTGACTCCAAGTAGCAAAGCCTAATGATGCCTTTAACATCAATAAGATATCATTAAAATGTCATCTTCATTTTTTCTTTTTTTCTCTTCAACAATAAGTGCAATAAGTTCAATTAAAAAGTACAGGCCTGTCCATGTTTAGCTGTCCGTTTGTTGGAAAACAATTTCTTTTATTTTTTAATGTCCATAATGATGAATGTGAAATGTTTGTTCCAGAATGGCGATTATGCGTACGATATTCCAGAGCAGTACGTAACATCAAAAAGACATACGAGATATTGTAGAGTGTCCAAGGACAGTGAGAACAGTCACGTCCTCAAAGATAGTCTCTGTGCATGTTGTAACAAGCGGGAAGGTCTGAAATTATCGGAACTGGCCAATTTTGAGCCTAAGAATGAAAAACTCTTTAACACCGAGCTGAAAATATTTAAGGAATACCTAGAAGCGAGGTATCCGCTGTGTGACAGTTGCAAATTGACAGTGAGAGATGTGCTGCGCAGGCAGGCGGTGTGGCTGACTCGTTATAAGATGCTGTTTTTCAGGCGGAAACCGTTTAAAACGCTTATCAGTGTAAGTACATTTGCAGAAAAGACTGTTATAAGTAGAATAAGAGAAAGAATCCTATTTTCAGATAAAGTGGATCTTGGTGATTAATAATATTCCTTATGTAAATTTGAAAGTACATTTTTTTAGTTCTATAAATTGTACATCGATTCGGTTTGTTGGACTTGAAATGCAATCATATACCAGAGCTAGAAATACATCACAAATTACATTAATCGTTAATTTAATAATGATACTAATTAGTATTAATGCTAATAAATAAATAATCTTAAAATACTGCAAAGAATGACTCATTAAAGATTAATATTCGATGCCCTAACATTTATTAACGTTATCGTAAATATTTTTTAACGTTCATTGACTTGCAGTTGCAGCAACATTATAACAAATAATCATTAGTTAATACAATTACAGAACGCAAAAAAGTCGGAAACAGTCTTCCGAGTTATCTCGACGATTCTGATCTCAATGGTCATGTACAACCACGACTTTGTTTGGCTGCCAATCAGTGGACTATTTTTTCACTTGTGCGCTTGTTGGTCGAGCTCGATGAGAAAAAAGAGTTCCGATGTATTATTGATATTTTTATGGTTCTGCGTCATTACTCTTGTGTCCATAAAGGATTTGATGACTCTTCAAAATGCCTGGCTTACAACAGAACACATCGTGCAGTATCGCATGGTAAGCTCAATAAATGAGAAATTATTATTATATTATTATCTTGATACATCTCCTTTATTGCGAATTTGATTACGGCCCGCAATAGATGTACATTTTTCATTCTCTGCATTCTACAATATACTACTTTGTAACGTAATTTTTTGAAGATGACTCAAAAACGAATCGAAATCTGTAATGTAATTTTTTCGTTTTTTAAAACTATTTTTTATTATATTATTGTTTGTATATATTACATTGTATTTATATTAATTTACTCATTAATTTCATGTTTTAATTCTTACTTGCTCCTCTTATTATTGTTATTATTTTGAATACGTTTGCACATTCAGTTTATCCGTCTTTCTTTCTAGGTAGCGATTTGTGCATTTATTATAGCATTGGTGAATCTAAGATCCAGCTTGTATAAAAGTACTTCGACCAGTTCGGTGGTATTTAAGAAGATCAAGTTGCGCTCACGAGATGTTATTTCGCCTCAGCTTGAATATAACAGTCAAAACAGAAATAATATCGTTAAAAATGAAACGAATGGCTATATTAAACCGTCAGTCTATGTGGCGAGTGAATTATCTTCCACTGAAATCAAATTCAGTAAATCACATTCAGCAATGTAAGTATTTTACACATCACTTTCGCTTTTCATAATTCGTGAACGTTTTTACAAAGTTACCAGTTTCTACAAACTGGAAATCGGAAAAAAGTTAGGGAATTTTGCAAAATTTTCTGGAAAATAAAAATTTTTGGCCTGCATTAAAGAACTTTAATGCAAGCAATATCAACATTGTAATTATAATTCACATTGTGCTACGTCAAAATACTCTTTCAACGAAATATTTAATAATTTTTAAATCAAGATAAAAATACGAAAAATTTTTAAATATTAAAAGTTGAAAATTTGTCTAGAAATTATGAAAAAATTATAGGATTGTAGGATAAGAAATTTGTGACAATCTTGTTTTATTATTTATCTCTCTAGATTGTTATTTATTTCTTTAGATTGAGACAGAAATTGTCTACGATCACAAACGACGGTATCAATGGTTACCTAAATTCTGTCTCTCAGAATGATAGTCCACCGGATATCTGCTTAAATGACAGCCTGAGCTCCCTTTTCTTGAACGAAGATCCTCCAAAATACGACAGGATCACGAAAACGCCTGCGATTTTCGAGCGAAGAGTATACAGCGCGACGAGCTCCGAGAATCTGTTCAAGAAATCCGGCAGCAAACATAGATGCATTTTATCGCCACCGAAACTCAGATCGGTGACGCAGACTTCGTGGGTAGCGGGTGGTTATTGGCAGGAAGGTATGATGACCACCACGCTGCCGACGCTCTCGCGCTCGTCCAGCCAAAGTTCCGGCTTCGGATCAGTCGGCTCCTCCAATCTCGCGCCTTCCCGCGAGCCGTCCGTGCACGAGCTCGACCGGTGCTCCTCCGCTGCGTCGGAGATCTGGCGATGGTCATGCCAGACGCCACGGCCAGGTCCCCACGTCGCGAGGCACGACTCGCCGGTGCCCCGGCCGCAATCACGGTACTCCGATGTGACGGGCAATTACTCGCGAGCGGTGCCATCGCCGACGATCCGCACGATGTTCAATGCGGATGATCACGTTCAGGAAAGCTGCGTGCGCGGGTCGGACATTGGAGATGTCCAGAACGGTTCGGTGCCGGCATACGTTGGTCATCACACGACGATTGTCGCGAGCCCTGGCTGGCTCTCTGCGCTGCTCTGCGGCTCGCTGATACTGAATATGATAGTGCTGTGCACTACGCTATTACGTTAATGTCACGATGACCGGAAGCGCCATGCCCAGGGTCGTTCACTGTGTTCACGCGGTAATTTTTATCAATCGCCACGGCTATTTATATGATCGCTAGCATTAATCGAGTGCTCGGCAAGTCTGATCGTTCCGATCAAGAGAATCCCTCTTCATCATGTCCATTTTCTACCAATGAAGAGTAACTTCAATCTTAATTTAATTTGTTTTTACTTTTTCCTAATTTTTAGAAAATTGGAAAAAGATAAAAAAGTTTAAACGTACTTTTACAGAAAATAAAAATTCAGATTAAAGTTAATCTATATATTGGTAGAAATGGATATCAGTTATTTTCTTTCCTCGTCTTAGCGTATGATCTTCTACTGCCGATTTCTTAGGTTCTAAGAATTTAATCTTCGATTGGGATTATCTAGGGGTGATACAATTTACTGCCAATCGGAGAACGAGCGCAATGCTCCGTTTTTTACTGCCGGGAAAACAGTAGATAGATGACGTTACACTGCCATTGTACTTGCTCGTTGAACATATCTGCCAATTTTCGCATCTTTTTATTGGATATTTGTCCTAGAGACACATTGCGATGCTTTGACCATCGCCGTCTCGGAATTTCTGTACTGTGAATAGATTACTTTTTGTATTTACGGGAACATTTGTTCACTCGTATTCTTTAGCACCTCTTGTTCTTCTAGCGGTGCATGCCCACTTGCCATTCTCGAGAGACATGGTCTCTCGAATCTTAATTGCTCGAACAAGGGCTGGATTTTACGGGGCAATCCTCACTGAATCTCAATTTCACGAATGCGTAAAACGCATCTCCGATTTGTTCCACAAAGTACATTCCAAGTATGATACAATCTTCCGGACAGTGTTAAAATGTGTGGGGACGAAGACTATTTGCGCGTCTCATTTTCTGGAAATGATTTTGTTCGAAGAAACATTTGTTGCAAGGTCTTTCGTAATATGTTTTTATTCGTATTAGTATATACCGATTAAAATACACTTTACGTAAACGCTCCTCTTCGCAAAAATATCCTGGCAAAGGATAAGACGCGCAAATGTCTCTTTTTCATATTCTGTAATTAATACAAAAACTTCAAGCCTCAGTGATAAATACGTATATAGTTTTAGAAATAAGATAGGTATATTTGTTTACATGTTGCTCTGAATATCTCTTGTTTTCCATATTATTTATCGATAAAAAGACCGATTGTACATACTGTCGAGAACTTTGTAAAAAAAAAAAAAAGAGAAAAAGGAAAGATGTGCACTCTGCGATAATACGCAGGTCTCTTCTTAGCCCCTGGACTAGGAAACTTGTTGTAATAATCATGTTGCTTATTGTATTCCGATTATTGTATGTTTTGATATCTATGATATTGTACAATTCTATCAAATAAGAATAAAACGTGAACTTTTACAATACGATCTATTGACTATCGCTTTTAGTTTCGCCGAGACGAGGAAGATAATTTCTCAAATTGCACAGGTAAAAACTAGAAGTAATTTTATACAGATTGACTGAGAAACATTGAAACTTTCTGTGTGATTGTATAGTGGCTTTGAAAAATATAAAATGAAGTAACTTTGGACCAAATTGAAAAAAATGCCTAGACAGCAAAGAATATAAGACGTCTTAAAAACGTTTTTCTTCTTGTTAAAATTCGAATCAAAGTTACTTTACTTTATGATAAACTAGTAAAAGTTGAATTATCTCAGCTCGGATAGGGCAATACAGAACTTTTCGCACGCACGAGATGTGTGTATATGTATAATATATTTTTTTTATTATATTACCTTATAAATATATCTCTTTCGGAGATTACTTCGCCGGGACAATATGCGGTGCGACAATAAATAAATAAGTGAATACAGTCGTGTGATTTTCCCTTGTTCTTTGCTTTCTCTTCAATATAAGCACTGTCATTTTCGATAGTCGAATAATAATAATAATAATAATAATAATAATAATAATAATAGTAACGATATCTTAAAATTACGGTTTTAATTTCCGAGAAGAATATTGTATTACAATTTATAATAGTACCTTGTAGCTACAGCCTCTCTTCTACACCCTGCATACAAATTTACTACCACCTAGTGTCTAGGAAAAAAACGTTTAGAATTGTAGCT
>NW_012130102.1:395002-400551 GCF_000143395.1 Atta cephalotes | reverse complement strand
TTCTTTTTTTCTCGTTTTCTTTTTATCTCGTCTTCGCTACTTCGTTCTGTTCCAGATGAGGTAGATCCGAACTCGATCGCTGATACAGAAAAGTAGTCTCGCGCGACAAAAAAAATCATTACAAAAATTGAACTGTTGGCGACTCGAGCGCTCTGCTCGCTGAGATTCTCCGAGATAGTCCGTTAACAGAACGGAATGGGATCCCTGTTCTCCTTTATCCTTTTGAAAGGTCGCGGTGGAGAAATAAAAAGCGCTTCGCTCGTCGTTGAGACGAAGGAACTGCCGGTTGTAGATCGACCTCCTCTTTAACAGTGAGACTGACTTGGATGGTTGCGTGCACATAAATCGTTATAATCTCGCCTACTTGACTGCGGATAAGTGTAATGTATTATTTATTTCTTTTTTTTTCCTTTCTCAGACACGCCAGAGACATTACGAAAATAATATATCAATAGCTCTGTCTTCCCCGCGCTCGTCGGCGAACATCACTCGATTACATTACACATGCATCATTAATAATAAGAATCGATCGTTACTGTTGCGCTTAATAAGGGATTGTTATCGTCTATCACAAAGATCCGGTAGATTTCTTACATGATTTCTTGGGTAATCTCGGCTTCTTAAATTATGTCGCGAAAAAGGGCAGGAGAAAGGGGATTCAAAATCGACGATCGTGGAATTACAATTGTTTGTCGAAGCCGATGGTTATTTAATAATCGGCAGGAAAAAGAGAGAGAGAAACTCGTAGATCGTATTACAGGCGCGTTACAATTTCAGCGCAACATGATTGAGGGGAAGAAATACATTCATCAGCATCTAAAGGAGGACGTGTGTTGAAGAGAGAAACATTAACATTATTAGGTGTCTGTTAGGTATTATATGATAAATCGTGCATAAAACGCATGCTTGTCTTCTTTCACAACGGAAGGGAACGTACCCTTTCCTTTACATTGCGTCGCGAAATTATGTCCGTGACACTGTTACGTGTGCATGTGCGTGTGCGTGTGTGTGTGTGTGTGTGTGTGTGTGTGTTCTGTGTGTGTGTGTGTATCGTATATTTACATACATCCGACAAAAATAGCTTAACGATAATTGCACTCGCATTAATGCACCACACGCTTGTCGGTCGTTTACGTCCACATACGAGCAAAGAGGAGAGGAAAAAAAAAGAACACAACTTCCTCGTCCTCGATACAATTATATATATCACAAAAGTTAAGAGAGAACTTGGATGGTGTGATAAAAAAAAAAGAAGCAAAGTATTAGCCGAATACTTCTAGAGACGCGTTTACATTACGCCTCGCTCCATCCCGTGCCATCATGCTCCACGATAAAGCTTTTGCAAGGGTGCAAACTCACTATACCCGTTACCCTTAAATAAATCCCGCGAGCGCTCTCAGTTTAGCTCAGCTCTGAGAATTTCCGCGTCGTAAAGGATCGAAAAAAATGTATCCGCATTTTATTAATAGCTTGCGACGAAGAGGGAGATTACATTGATTATGAGCGCAATCGAGAGCCTCTCGTGAAAGTGACGATGAATTCAAGGATCGCAGAATGACATCGATAATGAGGAAATGCAATGCCATAAAAGCTATCCGTTAGCGTATTCTCCTTGAGGTATCTACAATCAGAGTTTAAAACGTAAAACTTAAACTCAAGAAGCCTTAAATCGTAAGAAATGGACCAATCATAGTTAGATTAATCGACTATAATCCGAGGGAGTAATCACTTAATGTAATCGTGAGACATTCAGAGTCCCTGAAAATTATAAAATGCATGTAAAATTCCAATGTATAATCCGATTATTATATGTGCAATTACGAGAAATAATTATGTGATATTAGATAAAATCAATTATTTTACCAAATGACTTCATATATAATGAAGAAAATTATTTGTCAATTGAAATCAAATGAAATCATGAAATCATGTAATCTGTGGATTACCTCCTCGCTACCGATCAATTTCTTATTGCATGAAGCTTAAAGTTTAAGTTTAATGTCTTGAAATCTCATCATAGACATCGCTTTACAGAAATTTAATACTGAAAAGTAGTAATTAATTACTTATTTTGAGTTTTAAAAGCTATTGTTCTGTGCTTTCAATATTCAAAATAAGTAATTGATCATTACAATCTTTCAATATTAAATTGAATTTCAGTAAAAGTCGCTCGAAGTCATTCGCGATTAGTCGAGCTTTATCGCGATTACAAATTAGTAACAATGACTATCTCATAATCATACAAGAAAAGTCTTATAAAATGGATTTACAAAGAGACGTACAATATTTGTATAAATTGGACAGAAAAAGAGCATAGAAAATAACATAATATAGGACGCGCGAGAAAATCCAGTTAGGTTTAACAAAAAAAAAAAAGACAAAACAAATCGCGAGGATTTTTCGAAAAAGATCAATGATGACGACGCGCGAGCGCGAAACTCTGACAATTTCTTCCTCGTTTCCTCTTTTACTCTTTTTTCCCTCCTCTTAGAAACGCATTAAGCGGGTTTCATCGTTCGCTCGTAATCTGAAGAAGTGAGGATGAAGAAAGTCCGAGGCTCGTTGGAAGAAGGCCGAGACTTCTCGAATCGCTCGATGGTCGCCGGGCAACAGCAGTAAAAGGAGCGTATCGGGGATAAATTAATCTAAATTAGACGCACGCGAGAGAAATGGTCGGCGAACTATACACTGTATACGCACGATAGAACAGTGATCGTTCAAATCGCTCTACTTCTCTGTCGCGGATCAGGTCCTCATGAATTTTCTTCGCTTCGATAAGATCGCGCACGGGTAAGACTGGCCGCCGTAACGCACCGAGAATGTTCTGGAGAGACAATTTCCTCACTTGATCGGGGGTCAAGCGTGCCCTCCGGCGGGATGCGCGCGGGAATTTTTACATTCCTCGGTTTCACGACGCTAGAACTCGGTCCGAATTCTCATTTCTTACACTTGGAGATCGGATAGTGTTACAGTAGAATCCACAGTGGTATTTATGCCCGTTATGGTATTAATGCCCGTCTTCTATAGATTAACAACTTTAATCTCGGTTTAAGTCTTTATCTTTTTCTAGTTCTAACGAGGAAAGGAAGTGAACATTTCAGATAAAAATAAATAAGTTTTTTTTAGCACTATAAACTCGAGTGTAATTATATTAATTCAGGAAAATACACTCTATAATCCTGCCAAGTTTCATTGAAATCGGTGAGAACTATTTCTGAGTTTTTCCTTGTAAGAATTATGTTTATTTCTACCAATATGTAAATTAGCTTTTATCTCTGTTTAACTTTGCTCCTTATTTTCTTTCAAGTTTTAAAAATTATGTCCATTTCTACTAATGCAGATAAGCTTTAATCTCGGTTTAATTTGCTTTTAATCCTTTTTTCTCTAATATTTCCACGAATATAGATTAACTGTTGCATCAGTTTAACTTATTCTTATCTTCTTATAATTTTCAGAAAGAAGATAAGAAGCAAGTTAAATCGAGATTAAAATAAATTATCAATGTATAGAGATTAACTAATCTTAATTAACTTACTCTTTACCTTCTTCTGATTTCTAGAAACAGGTAAAGAGCAAGTTAAATAAAAGCTAATCTACATATCGGTAGACGTTAAAAAAAGAGACAAAGAACAAATTAAATCAAGATTAAAATTAATCTGCATTGGTATAGATGAACATACATACAATACAGCTTGTAACCGAGATCTTATTACGAGTTCTAGCGACGAGTTCCGTAGATATGAATCCGTACACTCTTATCGCGAACAGAAATATTCTTATCAGCTAACAGAGAAATTTCTTACAAATACGAATACTTGTATAAGCCGCGATCATCTTCACACTCGCTCGAAGCCGCATGTCCAATCGTCTTCTCGATTAGTAAATTGGTATCTGAACTAAACCCTTTTTAAATATTCGTTGCCTCTTTCCCAAGATCTTCGAGGATCGTCCTGGTCAATGCGATCGCACGATCCTCGCTACGAGCTCGTAAGATTGCGGCAAGTCTTTTTGTTGAATTTTCAGATTGAATGCGACTTGAATAGAAACACTAAAGTACAAATTATTCTGAGAGAATGGCGAGAGGCTTCTCCGTGTAATTCGTTCGGACATTCATTTTAATATCTATTCATTATCGAATCATTATCATGCATATATATGTATGTGACATTAAATTAAATAATTTATAAAAATTAACTATTTACATCGACAGGACATGCAGCGCTTGTGACACACATATATATATGCCATATACATATTTATATAAATGTATGTACATGTCATATATATTGTATATAATTTAATGCAACTTATCTTATATATACCTAAGCACATGCTTGCTCTGAGAAAAAGAGGAAAGAAACAATTAAAAGAACTGGCGGTGCTCTCTCCTTGCGGATAATATAGTACTATGCCCTTACTTCAATATTAATAATTATAACATTTATGCATATCCGTTATACATAAGAACCGCTGGAATTCTTTTGTTTTTGTCGATGAAAGCGTTCTTGCATTCGTTTTCTGTAAAAGTGAAGGGTATTTTGGCATTATGCGATCACGATCACTGTACGCTGTTACCCATATCTGTGTGTGTATGTAATCAGGAACATGGAAAAAAAAAGAGGAAAACAAATAAATATATAAAATAAACATCGGTCACAATCAAATAAAATTCATATTTCGTGAAATCAGCATTGTGTCATATAAACGATACGGCGCGATAATCGCAACTGAGAATGTCTCAAATAAACTCGCCATGCAAAAGGATGCGTTCGATTGTACGTTAAAAAGAAACGTCGCGAGGTTTGTTCGCTTTTTTTTTCTTTGTTTTCATTCGCTTATTTCCTCTTTCATGAAATCGCGCAAGAAGCTTCGTGCCAAAAATAGTAGACGTAACAAAAATCGACCCACTTACTCTAAAGCAGCACTGCCTGGAGGGGAGCCGTCACCCCTTTTGTAATGCAAAACCGAACAAACCCACACAACGACATACAATGTAGGCTTTTTAATTAAGTGAATCTAAAAAAAGAAAAACAAGATGATTGTATACATGTATGTACATATATAAGACGAAGGAAGTTTGCGAAAAAAAAGAAAAAAAAAGAGAGACGACGAGAGATGACTTTATAACTGGCGCGGTTCGTAGTTGAATGGAGACAGAAGGGAGAAATTATTCCTTACCACGATTGCCGGTTCTGATGATGTTGACGTTACTCAAATGATGCTGACCGGCCCGAATCGGCTTCGCTATCTGCGCGCTCGGTCCACGACGCGCCAGATTCTTTTGCCTGACTGCCTCCTTGATTCGGTCCACTTCGTATTGATAGCGCTTACGGTCTCGCATCGCACCTTCCTTAGCGTCGCGAAGCGCCGTCTCTAGGGCCTTGACGCGCTCCATTGTCGCCCGTAATCGTTTCTCCAGTTTAGGCAACTCGCAGCGGAGATCTGCGTTATCTCTGACGAGTTGTTTATGCACCTATAATATAAATATGTCTTATATACATTATTGTGTGTGTGTGTGTGTGTGTGTGTGTGTGTGTGTGTGTGTGTAT
>NW_012130102.1:393899-394982 GCF_000143395.1 Atta cephalotes | reverse complement strand
GTGTGTGTGTGTGTGTGTGTGTGTGTGTGTGTGTGTGTGTGTATACGCACAGAATTAATAGTATACTATAATATAAATTAATAGCATATTAACACATTCCATAGTCGAGTTAATTTTAAATGACTTGATCACATGTTGCGACTTGTGACATGTTTTATGTCCGTTCTATTTGTTAAATAGTATGTATTTAGTAGTTAAAAAAATTATTATAAAAAAAAGCCTAATATATCAATATTGCATCATATGCCTGCATATATAGTTATGTATCGATATATAACAAAAATAATTTTTAATTACGTTTTTTATATCCAAAACATTAAATGAATCTGAATGATTCATTCATATCTGAATGAAAAATCTAGCGAGCATCACCAGTACGGAACAAGAGAGTATAATAATAGTACAAATATAAATAAAAATAACAAGGGAAAATTATAATTATAAATTGATTATAATTAATGTGATGTATTAATAGAAAATATATCGTTAAAGAAATGTAAATTAAGATGTGATATGCACACATACAAGCTGTACCTTTGTCAACTGGTCCAGATTGTTTTCCAAGAAGGATATTTTCTGTTTCTGTGCAAGAGAACCACCGTCATCCTCATTATCCTCTGCATTGATGGTCTTCTTTATTCTAGCCTGCAGATCCTGAACGAACAATTTGCGTAAATTGTGCAAAGTCTGCAGTTCTTTGGCTACTGTGTCCTCCAATCCTTTGAGATCTTTCCTTGCCTGCAATTGATTCGATATGATCACAAATTTATTTTACACATCATAAATAGAGAAATTAATTAATAGATCCGTGTAAATTTAATAGATTACTCGTTGCATGAATTTGTTCAACGTACTTGTTCTCGGCGCTCGTTCAACAACATAAGCTCCTGCAGCTTGACTGATTTGTTAGCCTCCTCTTGCTTCAATCGTTCATAATCGGCCTGCATCTGCTGATGTGCCAGAGTAAATTTCTGATTAAGGTCTTTAAGTTCGCTGATCAGTTCCTGCTTCTCAGACAGTTCGTCCCTCAGCGCAGCAACCTTTAGTATGAAATCCAACGTTAGAAAATTTGAAGGAATCCGA
>NW_012130102.1:362122-393147 GCF_000143395.1 Atta cephalotes | reverse complement strand
AATTTATATATATATATATATATATATATATAAAATATATATATCCAAAATTAAAAATGCAATCAATATGGAATGTATTCTATAAATAAATAACCTGTTTTTGATGCGCATCCCTCAGCTGATCCATCTGCTCCTCTAAAGCCACCCGCATCTTCGTCGCCGCCTCTTTCTCCTCGGCTTTCTCCTTGTTGGTAACTGCCTGCACCTGTTCAGCGGCCTTCAACTTGGCGCATTCTTCGCGTAACGCATCTACATCTTCTTCTAAGGCTCGTTTGCGCGTTTCAGCCTCTTTCATAGATTCCGTCAGCGTTTGCATACGAGCTTCGTGTTGCGAGATCAACAATCGGCATTCGGCCAAGTCTTTCTCGTACTCGGAAACCTAGACATTTACACAAAATGAAAATTGATTGAAGAAAAGCGACGTGCAAAAGTTCTGATTAATGCGATGACGTGAAACGCAGCCGCCGTCTACTTACTTTCTTATTGCAGTCTACTTGGAAGCTTTCCAATCCCTGACATCGTTGCACTAAATTCTTCACTTCGGATTTCATCTTGCTGATAAATAACCGCGCCACTGTGAACTCCTCCTCCAGTTTACCATTGCTCTCCGGCGGAGCGATCTTAAATTCAAATTAAGACCATAATTGACAAAACCACAACAAGTTTATATTAAATAAATAAAAAATAATTTCTAATCTTTATATTTTTCTATTTAGATATTTGTCTTTACTTTTAGATTTTCGTTAGACTCGCCACCGATAGCTACGCCAATTTCTCCTAGGTCTTTCAAGAAGTTTGCTAACATCTCCGCGATGCGTTTTCTTTGATGAGCTGACATATCACGTAACTGTTGCAACTCAGATGCAGTGTTGTTTAGAGTTACTTGTTTAGCCAGGAGCTCCTCTGTCATTGATTCCTGCTCCTTGTTCTTCAGCTCGACCTAAAGTTAGAATAGCAAAAATAAAAGATCATCCGCTTTTCTTTTGAGAGTAGTCTTTTTCTATTGTTAATAGTTACCTCTTGTGATTTTTGGTCATAATTGACCGCAAGCTCTTCCAGCGCTTGCAACACCTCTTTCACCTCCTCTTTAGCACTCTCGTTCTCTTGTTGTATTCGATTCATCTCTTGCTGCAATTGCTCATAATCTCGCCTTGCACTGGCGATAAGTTCCTCCTGTTCCTCCATCTGCTCCTTCAGCTTTTCAACGTACTGCGATTGCTGATTAATTTCCTCATCCTTGTCATCCAATTGTTGGTACAGCCTCTCGCGTTCCTCCTCGAGCTTCTGCCTCTCTTCGTTCGAAAGGGAACCGATCATGAGACCACCGCCGGGAGTAGCAGGCATCGGACTGTCGTCCAGCTTGCCTAAAACAGAGATTTTTATAGTGAATCCATGATTTGCAAAAGTAATACATCTAATCTTGTAACATCAAATCTAAAATATAATACGTAAAATAATAAAACTTCAAAGAAATAAATCATAAAAATAATAAAAATAGAAATACTATCAGTAGTAAATAATCTAATCTTATCTATTAATCTTATCTAATAATATCTTATAACAAATGCTTTATCACATATGCATGCGCTTTTATCGGATAACTCTAGGAATTTTATTAACTATTTTATTTGCAATATCTGACTGTTAATCGTCTTGTCATTTTAATACAAAAGACAGGCATTTACACTATCTTCGTTACCTTCAATGGATGCGGTAATCGGTGTAGTAACATCAGGTCCTTCAATCAAACTGACCTGCTCTTCCGGTTTGACAGTCTCACCCTGCCGCCAACGCGACAATTCCGCCTCCAATTTGTCCACTTTGCCCTTCCATCTTGCCACTTTCTCTTTCTCGCGTTCGTAGCGACGTTTCCATTCTTCGGCTGTTAGCTCTTCGTTCACGCACACGACATTCTTGATAGTCTTGGCGCGTTTACCTATGATAAATATATTCCATAAAATCTGTGGAAAACAAAATACACAATATTTACATCAAAAAGATATAGTATAGCTCTACCGAAATCTAAAGTTGATTTTGTTTCGGATTCATTAAAGCTAGCAGGAGAGCAACAGATGATAATTGTAGTTCTGGCATTGCCACCCAAGGATTCTTGCAGGATTCTCGTTAGCTTTGAGTCACGATAAGGAATGTGAGTCTTATTGCCGTCAGCCAAGGCCGAAATTACATTACCAAGTGCAGACAGAGACTTGTTGATGTTTTTTGCTTCGTCTAACACCGTTCCTTCTGCACCGGTTTTAGAAACCTAACGAAATGCAGGAATATGATAAATATACTAAATAATAATGTAACAATGAAATATAGAAAATAGAAAGAAAACTTATTTTTAAATATAAATTTACCTTTTCAGAACCGGCTAAATCAACGAGATACAATTTGCCGGAGAGCTTTTTTTGATTCTCCAAATTCTCTTGTTTAACGTTTATGAGAAAAACGGAATGAGAACGTGAGCTGTGCTCGTTCATGTTGGTCACGGCGATGTGCCGGTTTGACTTGCCCTCCTCTATCACCTCGAACACCTCCTCAGGACTAGAAACAAACCGCTCGGTCGCGCCCTTCACGAACGGCACCCGGTTCTTGTCTTCATGTACGCTTAAGTTAACTTTAGATACTGAAATAAAAATTGGAGATTTATTTTGAGAGATGTATTGATTTTACGAAAATTGTAGCTAATAAATAAATCAAAACTCCAAGATTTACCATCAAGAAGATCCCTGATTTTATCCATGTAAATCTCAAAATAAGATACTTTGATATGGAATTCCAGGTTCTCTTCCATACCATAAATATGATTAAAGATGTCATTGACGATTCTTGGGATAATGCCCTGTTTGTTAGGATCGCCGATGACTCCTTCCATTGTGTGCGTTTTACCTGCATTTTATATGACGAATTCAAATATAAGGCGTAAGCTATGATTTTTATTCTACAAAATGTCTACTGAAAAAAATTCCTTAATTTCTCAGATATTCTCCATACTTTTGTTTCACAAAATTAAAGCAGTTTTAGCTATAAAGATAGAATTCAATAATCTAAGCAAAACTAGAAATTTCGAATAAAACTTGTGTAATACTCGCGAAACAAATTAATTAATATTAAATTGCGTTCTCTGGGACAAGTATATACAACTATTGGCGCATTCAGCGGACTTAACAGTTGCTGCGTAAAAACGAAACTTTTTAGCAACTTGAAAGGTTGAAAGATTCTTTAAAGTCGATTCTACGTTTGTTGTGACAACCAATATGAAGTGTTGATTTCAAAATGCAAGCTTCAGATTGGCTGACGCAACAAACTAGCGATCAGCTTGCAACTACTGTAGAACCGGCTTTAAAGAATTTTACGACGTTGCAAAGCTGCTTCTGCTGAATACATTTGGTACAATTAAGTGCAAATCGGTTTATATATTTTTTCAGTGTTAATAAATAATTCAAGATTATGAAGATAGCGAACTCTTTTAAGAATATGAAGAAACTGTGATAATAAAGAAGATATAATTAAAAGATTAAATTATTTATCACTAAGGGTTGATTTCACCAACGCCGATTAATTCTAATCGGGATTAACTGTCAATCATAATTGGTCAATTCTACTAAACAGCAAATGTGATTGGTCAATTAACTGCCTATTAAGGCTGCATTCCACTTAACGCTCGTGGAATCATTCATTCTTATCATTTATCAAATGTTAAACAAAGACAAATAATGCTCGTGAGCGTTGCGAGCATTATTTGTGTAAGTGAAACACAGCTTAAGTTAACAGGTCTATTTTCTGGCTGAACTAGTATACACTTTTGGAACTTGAAGTGAGATAGATATATGTTTGATATTTGTTGAAAGTGAGAAAGAGAGTGCAGTCTAGTGCAGGAAAGATTACTAGTATTGATGAAACCGCTCCTAAAAATATATATGAATTGATTTGCATTCAGTGTACACTGATGTGTTTTCCCAATGAAAAATATTATAAATTTTTGAAGAGAACAACAATTTTCCGCTAAAATATTTTGAGAATTTTATAGTGTTTTTCGCTGGCAGAACTAGTGCGCACTCAGTACATATTAAAGTTGTTGTACACACTAATCTAATTTGAATGTAAAAGTAGGATATCTCATTAATAAAATACGCTATATATATTTTCAAATAGCACAATAAAATGTATTGAATATTCGTGATTTAATTGGTTTCTATATTTTTATTAAACGTACATCTTTGGGTACGGTCAACGCGATGCTGCAAACGCTTTGAAGCGTTTTTTAATTGGTCAGTTTGTAAAATTCTTTCTTCTAATTAATCAAATGCTTCAAAGCATTTGTAGCGAGACTTTGACCACAGCCTTTATCGTCGATTTATTGTGTATAACGGCTTTAAAGTGCATTGAGTGCGCACCAATCTGCCAGTGAAAAACATTAACATAGTAGATTTTGCTAACAAAGTTTTTCTAGATGCACATATAATAAACACTCTGTTCTAATTATTTTAAATAAACTTTACCTGACGATGTTTGACCATATGCAAAAATGGTTCCGTTATATCCTGCCAAAACATCCGTGACGATAGACTTTGCGGCTTCATTGTAGACTTTGTCTTGTGTAGCATTCGGTTTAAATACTTTGTCAAAGAGGTATACTTTGCCCTACAATTGATATATCATATAGCAAACAATTCATATTTGGAAAACGCCAAGCCTTCAATAAAGATAAATCTTCTTATTGCCATAACCATAATAAATTTTCCTAGTGTAATACACTTTATTATACATATCTAGAATCTAGAAGAAAACGCATGCAAAATTTCAATAACACGAAACATATTAAATTTTATAGAGTTACTGTTGCATTTATCGTATGTACACATTTTCCATTATTTGAATTTCTAATATCTATAATGAAAAAAGAATCCAGTAATAATTATCAGTTCAGTGAAATAATTTCAATTAAATATTCGGTTAACAAAAAAATATTACTTTTCTAAATATTTAGTATTCAGCATAATAATCAAATAACTGTTGAGTAATAATTATTATTCAATATTACTTAATATTTAGAAAAGTAACATTTTTTAATATTTTTGAGACTTTTACAGCCTATTTTACTCAATATTTGATAAGATGCTATTGCTAGATGTTCTTTTTTTCAGTACATTTCTACCAGATTAACTTTAATCGATTCAACTTATTCACCTATTTCTAAACTGGAAAAAGATGAAGAGTTGAACTCAGATTAAAGTAAATCTGCATAAAAAGTTGTTAACTGGTAATAAATTAAATTAATGATAAGTGAAAATGTTCAACACAAATAAGCAAAGAATATTTTGTCAAAGCAAGTTCTGGTGTTTAATACAATTTTGTGACTTAAGAAGTTTTTTTTAAGAATATTTAAAAACAATATTATTACATTGTCAATTCAATTTGTGACGTTACAGGATTGCCACAAAACTGGAAATCAACTCAGGTATATCAGATAAAATACAAAAAATTTTTTAATATTATCGAATGTCAGAAAAAATTGTTTGGAAATCAAGGAAAAAAGTTATTCTCACAAAAATATCATTAAACACAAAGACCCACTTTCAGATACGACCTTCTTCGCTTATTTCTGGTATATAGTTAAATGCAGAATGGATTTGGAGAATCTTTCGAAACATGTGTGTTATGAATCATAGTCCCATTATGGATTTATGTACACATCTATATAGAAAAACATACATCTATACACAATATATGCAACAATAACGGAAAAATAAGAACAGATCCGGATAGAAGAATGGTCCACGTTCACGTAGGCGTGAAGTGCTCCACGTACCCCGATGGAGATGCAGTTCTCGTCACCGCCGGACGGGAACTTGACGATGAACTTGGAGCCGGCCTTCTCCTCGGAATCGTTGAGCGGCCGGAACCTGCAGACCACCTTGATGCTGTCCTCGGCGGCGATCTCTCGTTCCCTCGGCGTCTCCATTGCCATTGCGAGTGGAAGCGACGGTCACGACGGCGATGACGAAGGAGGCGCGCGCGCGCACGCCTTTGTATGTGGTGTGTGCGTGTGCGTGTATGTGTGTATACGTGTATACCTAGCACTCGATCGGCACGGCCGATACTCCTCTTCGCCTCCTCCACCACCACCACCTCCTCCTTTTCTTAGACTATTCTCCAACTATCCTCAGCTACGATTGTACGTGGAGTAAGGCATAGGCGACGGGATGGCATAGGCGCGTACCGCATGAAGGGACCGTCGTGAGAGTCGTCAGAGTCGTCTACCTATATCTGTCTCCTACTCTCTTTCCCCTCCTTCCTCACGCCTCTCTCACCACGCTCCGCTCCGACAAGCAGGTTCCGTCTGTCACCGTTCTCCTCGAGCAGCAAGATGGCGGCTGATAGAAGTGGCTGGCTGGTTGGTTGTCTCAGTTGTCTGACTGGCTTTATCCTGGACTATGAGGTGGTCTACTTAGAGAATGATCCTCGCGGCAGACGTGACAGGCGACGACGCTTCGGCAGGACCCGCCCGCGCGCTCGCTCGCACCTATCTCTCTCTCTCTCTCTTTCTCTCCCTCTTTCTCTCCCTCTCCCTCACCCTCTTGTTCGATTCGAAAATCACGAGAGCCCCCGCGTACCGTTCTCTTTCGTTGCAGGCCGCAAGGACGGAGGCGATTTGCGCGGCGGTGACGGTTACACGGCCTATCTCTTCGGAGTAATTCGGAGAAACTTTAGCGAGCGATTCCCCGCGCGCGCGCGCAATCGATGACGAGTCGCGGAGACGTGACGGCGACGTTGCGCGCTACATACGCCGCACACCTACACCTACACTTTTATTATTATCATTATAGCTGGTCTTATAGCATTAGCGACACACTGTTGCCTCACCTTGCCTTTCAGGTGCAGCCGTCTATGATCGTCCTGTTTTTTGTAATCTCTTATATTTATGATTTAATAGATTTATTATTATTATTACTATTATTAATACATATAGGTATATAGATCTAAGCTAATTATAAAGTTATCGTTGCTGTCTTTCGAGATGCAACCTCCAGTCTATAATCGCTCTCATCGTTCATATAGTACATGAATTCCAGCAATGTTGCAGCAATCTTTCAACAACATCGAAATGTTTCAACAATATTACAAGTATTGTGTAACAATACTATACTTGTATGTCCCAACAATATTGCAACGTTCTAACAACATTGTAGCAGCATTGCAATGTTCCAGCAATTTTAGAGTAACATTGCAATGTTACTCTGTGCTATATAGATACTTATACCTTAATAAAGTTATTACGATTTGTTGTCTTCGTATAAACTCATGCCTACACTTACACCCACGATGGGACGTGGGACGCAAACATCAGCGAAGCACACACCTTTTCTCCGATGGCAAAAATAAGAACGCTGAGGTGTGGACTTTGTCATCTCATCGCAGTTAATCTACTTCGCGTGTGATTCTCACTCGACTCGTTTCCGCAACGTCACAATCATTCTCGCCGGCAATATAAACAATCAACGAGATCGATACGCCTTTTCACTCTGAAATCAATATAGCGCGAACACTGTTATTAGGTCATAAAAGAGAACTTTAAGCGTTCGGAAAATGTCAAATATGTCTGAAATGACAAAGTTTCTCGGAGCTTCATTTTCACCCTTTGTCCTTTTCATATTTGCTTCCCGTTTGATAATTTTAATAGCGCTTTTTCTGCACTCAGTCTCTTCTCGAGATTCACCTACTTCAGTCCAAAATTTGAATTTAAAAATTCGAATGCGCGAAATACAAAATATCAGGAATGCAGGAAAATTACATTCGGGAAGGCGATATATCGATACATCGATTTGCCGAAGAGCTGCAATATAAATGAGTACACTCGGACATCGATAAAATTTTATGAAAGATAAAAAATTTAATACGATACAAAAGGTACTTTCGATGTACATTATAAATTAACATATAACACATAAAACTTATCCTAGATGTATCCGCTGGATATGAACACTATGAACGATTATTCACCGGGTATTCACAAATATGGTTGCCAGCCACAGTAAACTCGGCATAGATTCGCAGGATCTCGCGCTTCCTGCAGGAGTCTCTCGACCTGTCCGGGAACACTGGACACCAGACCGTCCTCGGTGCCTTGCAACTTCTGTTCGATCCTCAAAAGAGCTCTCTTGGCGATCGTGTTAGTTTCTACAGGTGCTAAAGAGTAAGTAAAAATTAATGGATTAATTCACATCACAATTAATCAAGATAGTTTTGCGCGTTAAGAATTCATTGCTTTCAACCGTGATTAATTCCTCTTACCTCGTCCACTGTTTTCTGAGATACGCTTTACGACATCGCTCTGCATTTTGCAGGCCTTCTCCGGCGTGATCGCCCACGTGAAGAGTGGATCGTATAGCAGAACCTGAAGGAGGGTGATGATAATCTGCCTCTGATCACGCAGCATTGTCATAGTCACTTCGCAACTACGCCTCATAGTACCCTCGATGCCAGAGGCACCCATGGCGACTTCGATATCTCTGGTTAATCTACAATGAAGCGAACAACCAGTTAATAAGGACAGTTAAATGAAAAAAAATTATAAATTTCGAGGAGAATTAGAATCTGAGATTAGAATCTCATATTTGATATTAACTAATCTTGATTCAACTCATTCTTCATCTTTTTTAGTTTTAAAAATTAAAAAATGATAAAGAGTAAGTTGAGATTAGTTAATTTACACTATAATAGAAATATATATAAGAAGCGTCAAATAGAAGCGGTCAAAGCTGATGTCTAACATTTCTATGTAAAATTTAAATACAGTTTTCAGTTAAATAAACGCGCCAATTTACTGTCGTACTTGAAACGCAGTCATAAATTCAAGCTGAAATAACACAATCTATATTGACCATCAATTTAATAAATATGCTTTTAAGCATCTTAAAATTACATAGAAATATTATTAAGCACCAAAATCCAAAATTGATCGAATTTGGCGCTTTTTGCTTATTTGTATTATTCGCATTGCAATCTCGTTTAACTTTACATAGAAATATTATTAGGTATAAAATTTTAGTTTAATGCGCTTTTCGAAGATGAAATAATTCGTACGATAATATCACCTGAAAGGAATTGTCTCGGGAACGGGTAGGACTTTGCCTTGTTCAAAAGCTACACCAAAATCGATGTGAATAACTTCAGCGGTGTGTTCGTCTATAAGGATGTTGCTCAGGTGTCTGTCGCCGAGACCCAGAATATAACCTGCGATAGACGTGGTAGCGACGCTGCGTGTATATGTAAGAGTCCTCTCGACCCAGGTTTCAGGTGATCGATACTTCTCCTCGAAGAAATGATGAAATGCTGGCTTCATACGTTTGCAGCAGTCAAGAAAGACTTTCAATTTCATCTATACAGACGGAAAAATCGATAAAAGATAAAAAGCTAAAGGTTCGAAGATAAAATTCCGAAAATTGATATCTAAAAGTTCAACTTTAATCTATAATTATAATAAAATTTTAATTAAAATATTAATATTTTTTTAGAAAAATTATTAATGTTAAGATTACATTTATACAATTAAGACTAGATTATTCCACCTTTCGGTAAATCTTTCAGCTCACTGTCTTACTTTCTTACTCTCTTGTGTTTTACTCTTTTACTCTTTTGTTTATTCAATAAGTAAATTACCATTTATAAAGATAAAGGTAAAAGATAAAGAAGATAAAGAACAACTGGCCCTTAATTTTTTTAAAAATATTAAACTTTCAAACGTTAAAGTAAATGTTAAATATTATAAATCAAAAGATTTAAGAAAAAATATTTATTAAAATTACATTTTACAAAATATATTATAATAAAATTATTATAATAATAAATATATATAATAATAAATTATAATAATAAATTATTATAATATTATAATAAAATAATATTTTGATAACAGCTTGTTAGCACAATTAGTAATGAATTGAGAATAACGGAGAAATTTCTAGCTATCATTTACCTCGTTTGATTCTTGCGCGACATTCTTCATCTTATCTCTTGCCGCTTCCGCAGTCAGGCCGCGCGGATAATATTTCTTGTGCATGCCTGGCTTAACAGAACTGCCTACCAAGGTTACCGTGATGGGTACCGTGTTGTCGCACCACTCTAGCACGCCCGACCTCTGCGTCAGCGGCACTACTTTGTACGTTCTGATACGTAAATGCCGCCGTTGCGTCTCCTTACACGTGCACAGCAGAGTATTCATTACCGTGAACACTTGCTGCATAACTGCATCCTGCCGCAGGTCATCTTTCCCCTTGACCAATTGCCGGCGTTGTACACCATTGGTACCGACGCAGATAATCTTTTTAGGCATGTTCACGCCACCGACGAATTCGCAGGAATCTTGATATGATCTTACGCCGATTACATCGTCGTAATTGCCTGATGGTCTCACAGGTAGACTCATAGTTGGTAGGAGAACATTGTCCAAGTTCTTGATCTACAAAATCGATTGATTAGATATGGAATCATTGGATTTTGCGATCTATAATTATTATTCTTTCCAAAGAATTTTTTTATATTCTTTTGATTTAACATTCTTTTTAATTTTATATTCTTCAGAGCCTAAATTATTTATACTGCTTTCCGAAAACAGTATAAATAATTTGAATGGATAGGACCTTGCTGTGTGTTCGTCTATAAGAATGTTGCTCAAGTGCAACTAATCAATTTAAAAAGTACCTTGGATATTGGCTGCTCTCGTGGTATCGCATAGCGTTTATTGGAGTAGCACTTGCCCTTGGGTTGCCAATAGGCAAGACTCAACAATGCCCGCGATAGGTTTTCCATTTCGTGAATGATTGTTCGCACAGAGGAGTCGATCAATCGGCTGAGAAGCTTCTTGGCGCCTAACACACGACGCTCTTCCTTCTTCGCATCTGTTGAATCCGATTCATATTCGTCGTCGCTATGCAAGTTCTTCAGCGCCAGAACCACAGGCAATGTATGATATGGATGTTCCAGACTGCATCGTTCAAGGATCCGGAAGATTCGTGCGGAGAAGCCATACTGCTGCCTAATATCATTGTTTATGTGAGCAGCCAACTGAGGCACCAGCGGCACAAACTTGAATGAGGGTATGGTATCCAGTTCATCCAGTAGCTGTTCATTCACCTCATCGTCGTACATGTTGTCCAGCCAGAGTGCCACCAGTCGGAAGATTAGCAGGTTATACTTCTCACTGCTACGCAGCGTCCTTAGATAGTATTTCAAAGCTTGCGCGAGATAATTACGCTTTTCCTGTTCGATGTTCTTCAACTCGGCCGCGTCGTTCGTCGATTGCCTTTGACTGATTATCACGGCGCGCTTGAAGTACTGATTGCTCATTTTCGCGTGGTCCACTTTATCCGTACTGCTACAAGCGTATTCCTTCAGTGCTTCGTATGTTGGCGAATTCATATACGTACTGATTTGTTGGTATTGTGTATCAGCAAAGCGCGCCAATGCAGCCTGTAATGAAAAACACAAAGAATATACCAAGATAAATAAAATTCTTTCTACTGAGTTAATTGAGAATATAAATGCAATTTTATACATGTAACAAAAATAAAACTAAAGATTTAAGTAGAATAACTTCAAAGATACATTTGTAATGTTAATAATTTCAATAGAACGGAATTTAAAACTTTCGGAAATAAAAAAATAGTAAATGAAAATTAAAAAAATGAAGAGAAAAATAAAACTTATAGGTAATACAATGAAAATAACATAAAACAGCAAAATACAAATGGACATTAAGAGTCAACATTCGTTCAGTTATCACAGATCAGGGTGAGTTGCAATCATGACTTTGAATGTGAGAATTCTGGATTCTGAGAAAAATTATAATAAGCGAATTATGTTCGAGATACTTTACATAAATCATCAATCCAATGGTCATGCATCAAACTGACACTGAGGCATTAAATCATAGTTACTTACAAATTCTCAACAAATAATATGTTTATTTTTATCATTAATCGATATACTTTGTTCGCGCGACACATCTCTTTTTGTATTCAACAATTATTATGTGACTAACATCAGTGCGAACATGACTCTCTTTTATGTTACTTAAATTATTTTTTAATCTAACTTTGACATTGTGATTTTTAAATTTATTGTAATGGATTGACAATGCTTGGATCCGCATGCATGGATCGTTGTTGGAGATAGGGTGAGTTTCTGGCTAGCATACATTAGTTACACAAATTAATCTTCATCTATTCAAAAACTTTTGTTGCAACTTTTATTAGCTTGAGTTCCACTATCTGTTCCACTCAGCTATGCAACTGGTTGGCACAACATTAGACTATGAGGATAGTTGTTTCTCATCACATTTCCACTACGACTGCATTATTGGAGGTCAGAATTACGATTGTGCGAGACGCAGATTTTTATAGTGCAATAAGCGGTAACTTTTTATTGCTGAGAATGGCTCAAAAAATGAGCTGAAACGTACAAATTAAATTTGTTATGTATTAACAGTTATTAGCATTGCGCAATATAACATCCAGCGTTGACTCCTAACATTCATTTTGATGTAATATTTTCATTGTATTAATTTAAGGAGTCTATAAATTTTATATATTTCTTTATTTGAATTCTTATAGGTAATGTAAATCGATTTATGCTGTTGTTGCATGCAATTTCTCAATACTGATTACTTTGCATATATTTTTATCCTCCTACCTGCGTGTCATGTAAATTTTCGATAACATCGGATGTTTGTTCGTCGATAGCTTCGCTGATCTCAATGGACATTAAGTAATACTTTTGTATTACTGCCTGAGGATTTTCGGACTTAGTTTCCGCCATCCAATCACCGTAGACTCGCAGAGCTTTAGCTTTCAGACTTGGTTTTGGATCCTTCTTCTCGATTAGGCTCCGTAACAGATGACGCGCTATTACCTGCTCGCCTTTCATCCACGTTAAGAGTGAATCTTGATACAGCAGTTGGTTCTTCAGATTTGTGGGTAAATTTTGATGCAACTCGAGAGGTCTCAGCGCTCGAGTGGCCACCGAAAAATTACCCTGACTCTCCGCGACCTTTGCCAGATCCAAGCAAGTATCAAAAAATGCTTTCTGCACGTCTGCATTCGTTCGCAAAGACTCACGGATGCGGAACATGGTGATACGCTGTGACAGAATCGGTTCTACGTGGTCGAACTGACCGATCGAACTGATATTGTGTTCGTTCCAGCGTCGCAAAATTTCCGGATACTTCTTTTCCGAAGAATCAGCTGCCCAGCTCAGTTGCTCAATCTCACGCAACATCCGCAGTTGCGATAGCTTTTGATTGATGATCTTGCTACTCTCAGGGCTGATCACTCGTAATTCGCGTATCACGCTCATGCGGCCGCACTCAATCGCCCGATCTATACCTTGACGGTCGTTCTCGTGGAAGCATTTCAGTGCGTGGTAATGGTGAACATGAAACGCATTCTCCAGTGACTCCACTCGTAACTGCTGAGATTGAAAATCATTATAATTGGTGACGTCGTTGACAGGTAGATCCCATTTGCTGAGTCTCCAGGCGCACTCATAACTAGAGGAAGAAATTTATTTATAAATTTTTATGTTCAACTACAAATGAATAATAAAGCTAGGTAGCAAGCAAAATAACATCTAATATTTATTAATATAATTCGATTTATCTAAAATGTTTCGACTTTTATTTAACCTTCTTTAGTTATTCTACCTAATATGTTTTCCTACTATACAACTATATTAATTAATTGTTAAACATTAATTAGATATACATTAATTACGTTTATATTAACGCCATTAAATTTGTATAGTGAATATAATATACAAGTTTGGAAACTCGGATTCACACATTAATAAGCGCATAAAATCAATAATGCTAATTGTCACCAAATTTAATGACATTAATATAAGCGTATGTAGTCATTGTTTAACAATTAATTAATATAATCATATAATAGGGAAACATATAATATTAGGGAGAATAACTAAAGAAGACCGAGTAAAAGTTGAAATGTTTTAGATAAATCGAATGATTGTAGTAGAATTATATTAATAAATATTAGATATTATATTGTTCGTTTACATAGCCTCATTATTCATTTGTAGTTTAGCAAATCACTCGAGCTTTTTGCAAAATTCATATTTTATGCTCAAGCTATTAAATAAACTATGTACTTACTTTTTTATCTGCTTATGTAATTGTAATTATATATACATAATTCACCTAAATTTCTCGTCTAGGCTACCGCTCAGAAATTGCCACTGGAGAAATTGCAGTTCTGAGCGGTGTAACGCGTTTGCCATCTCCATCCTGGCGTTTGCCAACAGCGAGTAATTGTGATAGGACAACTCGATGTCCAGCGCGAGCATGACTTCATCCCAGCGATTAGTACGGGCGTAGTATTGGACACGAGAATCATGATCAAGCACATGTGACAACCCAGCTCCGGCGTCCGGATCGCTAATGTTCAAGTAGGTGTCCAGCATGATATTTTGCAACACTCGGCCGATTTCTGGCTGGCGTTCATAAATATAGTCGATCCTCGGGTCATTGCTGAAATCCGGATAGTCCGTCGAAATTGATCCGCAAGCGAGTTGCGCGAACAGCAATGCTGTATAGTATGCGGAGCACTTGTGCGCCGCTCTGGCTAGATAGACGTAATCGAGTCTTAACGTCGCGCCATCCGGCAGTTGAGCGCGTATGTGGTTCACCACGTCCAACATACAGCGTACGATCTTCTGATCGCAACTATCGCCTTTCGAAGTTGGCGATGCGGTAGTCTCCGCTTCATTGATTGCAAAGTGTTGCCTAATTGATATGAATTGATATGAATTATGAATTAGGTTTCACGATATTAAATAAGATGTTTACTGAAATCTTGTAAAAAATTCCCTGAGAATTTTCAGATTTCAAGGTATTTTTGTTTAAAAGTCCAAGTATAAAATTAAAAATTTTTTAATACTTTAAAATAATGAAAATAATTAAAAAATTTTAATTTAAATACAATTTCAAAATTCCTTGATTTCCAATAAATTCCGTAAAAATTCTTGATTTTCAAAGGTAAAGAGAAATTCCTTGAAAATTTCAGGTTTTTTTAGATAGTAAACATCTGGAATTATTTCTTAAATTTTCCGTCGTAAATTTTTAAACATTTACACTTAAATAAATTAATAATACCTAAAAAATTGATTAACGCAATCACACAAGGTATCGATAAATTTATCGTTCTCATGAATGACGAGGTAAACGATTCTTGGCAAAATCAGTTCGCAGAATTCGACGCTGAGTCGACAAACCGACAGGAAGCTCTCCAAGTAGGAATCTGTGAAGCATTCGGCGACGCTACAGGTGACTTTGATGATCCACTCGGCATAATTCTCGTTGTTTTGGATCGTCCACAGTTCATTTTTTGAATTCATAACAACGCGAAATCTTGCAGTGTCCACACTGAAGGATGTCTGCCTGATGCAACGGCCGCGAGCAAATGGTCGGATATAATCGATCTTCAGAGATGTGCACTTTAGGATGTTCGACAAGTCTGTTAAATATTTGAGATCAAATAGTTTCCGACCGTTGAAGGTCGACAGCACCGCATAAAGGGCTTCAGCGCTCACCTTAAATACAATTAATACGTATTGTTTATTTTAGGATAAAAAAATATTTTTTTTAAGAAATATTATACTTATATACTAAATTAAGAAAATATTTTACTAAAATTTTACTAAATATTTTACTAAAATTTTTTTCGCTTAGGATACTACAATGCAATGAACATTCGAGATAACATGAGACTTAATTATTATTATGTAATAAAAAATTATATATATATACTTTGCGAAGTTCCACTGAATTTTCCACGAGAAAATTCGTCAACATTGCAACCGATCGATAGGTCAAAGCTTCTATTGCACAGTCTGCTTCTTGGACGAAACTTCCAGCTGGTTGTAGAGCCATTGTAGAATCCATCGGGCCTAGTTCGCCAAAGCATTTCGTAGCCTCCATCGACACGCGCGGATTAGGTGATTGTGTTAGTCTGATGAGTCTGAGGAGTGAGTTTTAAAAATATTAGGGTAATGTTCCTATTGATGTGTCTTTTAGTCAATTTGCTAATTAATTGCGAATTAATTATTTTATTTCAATGTACATTCATAACACAATGTTCTCAGATCCAATATAGGGTACACTAATAGGGACAAGCTTAAAATCTTGCAATACATATTACTAGATTCACATAAATTCCTCATATTTTTCGAAAAATATTTAAAATACTTTAATAGTTAATATTTTAATAGTTAAAAAATATTATCTTTGATATCGTATACATTAATAATTTACTTAATAATTTACTTAAAAACAGTTTTTTTTCTTATTTATTATTTATTATTCGAGCGTTTTCTTTATGGCTTATTGAAATACAAAAGCACACTAATAGAGACAATTATTCTATGCGATAAAATAAAAAATAAGGAAAATAAGAAAAAAAGAAAGAAATTAAATAATATTATTATTATATATATTATTACATAATATAATATTAATATTAACGTATATGTAATATTAATTTGAATAAAATGCATATTTACCTGAATATCAACCGATGCAGGATGTTAGCACCATTCTCAGGATATGGACTCTGCAACTTTTGGTGTAATTTTCGTAGCTCACTTTTTCTCGTCGATAACTGCTGCGTGAAATTCGCGAGATCTTCCAGGCACTCGACGTTTTCCTCACCTATGGCATCCAGAAAACGTTCCAATTCGCCTTCAAGGCATAGCGCAGATCCGTCGTCCAATCTGATAGTATTATGAGTTTCTCTTACATCTTTGAAGACTTCATGATTTGGGAACGAGCCGAGTTTTGCGATGGCCTCTCGTAGTACATTTCTTTGCTCCACCACGAGAAATCTAAGTAGACTCGCAGCCATCTCACTGATGCTGCTATTTTTCGATTGCGCTAGGCTGATCAAATTTGCCACGATAAACCGGAGGACGTCTTGGATCTCCGTGGCTCTCGCGGGCAGCGCTTGTCTTAGGAACAGATCCAGGAATTTGCAGCATGCCGCAACGAGCGTTTCGTCGCCATCACCACCATTCCTGGTGAGATGCAATAAACTGTAGCACACATCTCGGATCAGGAACGCGGCCATCTCATTGAAGATGGATTTCGAGAGATCATGTGTTAGCCGCAAGCAGAAGTATGCGTACTGATGCAGCCGCTTGAGCTTACCCTCGCGAGAGCGCGACGAGTGTACAGCGCTTGCGAGCCGCAACAGTGTTTTTTGCAGCGTTGCTGGTTGTTGTTCGACCAGCATGTGTGTGTTTAAAGAATGACCTGATTCTAGATAATCAAAGCACAGATCTAGCATGCCTCGTGAGAAATGCGGCGGATCCGTCGCTGGAAAGCACGTAAATGAGATCGAAAGAATCTTCTTAAAGTCATCTTCATCATGTAGCCGCCGTATTAGTTCTACAAGAATGTCCTGCAAGCGAGAACGGAATAGCTGACTGAATTTTTTCATGTTTGCAAACTCGTCCGTGTTATTTATCAACTTGCGCATTGTGTCAGTATCGAATACAATGGCGCGCGATATCAGCCACACGAAGCAGGATGGGAAAACGTCCTCGAAGACTTTATTGAAGTCCACATCGATATTCATGCAAAAAGACATGGTTTTTTCGATGTCCGAAGTGCGCAATAGAATTGGGACAATGCAGTTGATATTCTTTCTAAAGAATTCATCGATAGTCTTGCATCCTATTGATAATAATAAATTTGATTCAATTTATAGTGCTTATATTAAAGATCGATTTATGTTATATTATAAATGTCATATTTTTTAATCTTATAAAACTGTAATAAAAAAATCTTTACTTGTACCATTAGTGGATTTGTCAGACGCCACAAAAAATTTGTTTTTCATAATATTAGTACTAAGTTGGTATAAATAATTGAATTTTTTATTTTAAAACCACTATTGTATTAATTGCATCAAATCAACATATTCTTACCCATAAGCATCCATGGAAAGTTCTGTAATTGACAATGCGCATCCTCGATCCAAGAAGTCAGCAGATAATTCAAATTATCTTCAATGAGCGACATGTACGTCGTCGTGTGCTGCGTTGCCACCAAGAGAACCTTCCGCACCGTTTGTACATTCACTTGCTTTTCCGTTGTTAATCGCAATATCGCATTCAGAGCGCGGCCCTGAAGAACTCCACTGGCGCATGCCACAGAGGCTAGCGCAATCAACGCAGTTACTGTTCTAGTCTCCTTTTCATCTTGCAGTTGACTTTCTCTCAAACTATTGCTATTTCACAAAAATGAAAAAAAAAAAAAGAATTACTTGCGCTACTCAGAAGAACAACATTATTATGTATTCTTTTGAATCATGCGCAAATATTAAAAATTGCTCTGAAAATTTTAAGTATTTTTCATATAATTTTTCAAAATTTTATGTTAATTTTAAAATCTTTCAGAATTTCTGAATGAGTTAATAATTTTTAAAAAAATTTCTCAAATTTTTTTATGCAAATTGGAATACTTTTCAGAATACTAAGAAAGTCTACAGCTCTTCTAGAATTTTTCTCATACTTTTTCAATATTTTTGCGAGTAATTCATATAAAAATTCTAAAACAAATTTTCAGAATGCTATAAATGCTATAAAATAGACAAAGAATAAATATTATAAGTTTTTGTAAAAACAATTTATAATATTGCTATCTACTTTATTTTAATACTGGTATCAAATTTATATATCTCTCTATTAATAATATTAATAATAATGATACTTCTGTAAGTTGGAATTCGACTGCTTTGCTTCATCGAGCAGCTCGAACACTGTTTCTTCCATCTTGACGAAGATATGTTCCTTCCATCTATGAGCAATGTTTCTGAAGGATAGAATCTCTTGCAGACATTGTACTGCTTGCGACCGGAGTACAAAGAGTGTATCACCAATGTAATTGAGGATGCTATCCAATATCGTCAAAACGTCGTCATCATTGGAAATGTAAACGCTATTCCAGGAGAAATTCGGATCAATCCGTATGAAACTGCATACACACTTCATGTAACTCGTATGCACAAGAACGCTACAGTTACGATTACAAATGCGCTTATGGAGCTGTTCGAGCACATGGACGAACGTTTTGGATGAATAATCATATTTAATTGCGTATTCGAAGAAGTATGGTAGCAGATTTAATAGCTGTCGCAATGATTCCTCATCTTTGCAACCTTCCTGGCATACTTCCAGCAGAAATTTCAACGGCGTATCCGCGCACTCACGCTGGATCTCATCATGATCGCGTGCAATGAGCGATTCGAGGATCAACAGTGACATTCTGGAATCCACATAACTCGTGAAGTCCTGCTGCATAGTCAGCAAGTTATGCATCATCTTTTTCTGCAACGTGGATTTGCTGTGATTTGCATCGATGTGTAAAGCGCAGAAGGATGATAAGGCCTCTACGATCTGCAGATGAATCACGCCCTCACGCAGATAGCTTGGCTTTGGGTCTGATGTCTCCAGATACATGCTGGTGTTCCGCTTGCGTCTTCCCTGAAATGACGATGACATGTTACAGTCATTAAAAACAATTTCTTTATTACACAAAAACAAATTAATTTCTTTGTTTACCTGATAAGTGTTAGACTCTTCATTACAATCGTAATTACAATTGTCGTCTTGATTCAATAGATCGAATATGTTTTTGATCATGTCCATTGTAGACGCAGAGACAATTATTTTAGCAATATCCGTATCGTAAGTTGTCCCATAAAGCATCCTCAATGCTCTGGTTATGCTCAGTAGAAATATATTTTTGCACCTGCGAGGAAACATTGTAATAAAAAGCATATTCAGCACATTTGTAAGAATACAGAATAGTAAAAAAAAAAAAAACTTAAGTTCTGCTAAGCCCAATCTAATCTAATAATTACAAAATTTGGAAGTACAAAAGTATTGAATGATTCCTTAATAGTATTTGAAATGAGAAAAAATAAAAAACTTCTTTCGCTCTATTAAAACTCATACCTAGTCCAGTCAATTTTCGTCAGAACTTCATAGCTGTCATTCAATTGTTTCTCCATTGCATCGATCAACGGACAGTAGCCAGCGATATCCTTCGTCGTGAAAATATTCTGTTGCTTCAGAATGGATAATAATCTTGCCAGGAACGTAAACTTCATCAGCACGACATAGATTTCACGTGTATTTCTATTCTCGTCATTGGAATCATCCTCTTGAATAATCTTGTGCATTTGCTTCATCAGGAAGTTAAATACTTCCTGTACGTAAGAGACAGAATTTCCAGTGTCGGGTATTATCCCGGAATCTTGTTCGATAAGCTTGTTTTTCGAATTCATCGACAATGCTATCTTAAACGTCAAGAACGCATGACAGAGTTGCGGAAGCTCTGTTGACTGAATGTCTTGATGAGGCATAAAAGTAATCACGCGCGCTTTCTCGTGGTTCTGCAAGAATTTCTGCTCAGTCTTAATATTTTGTCTGTAACGAGATTTCAGAACAAGATTCACTGATAATTCACAAATGTCTTCGACAACCTCGATGGACAATCGCATCGCCAGCTTCTGCCATGTATGATCCGGAACGTTTAGCAGCCACTCTAGAAGGCGTGTCCTATCACAGATTGGCGCCATCATCATCGAGGGCGACGAATCCAGCACCGATGTGGTCGCGTCCACTGGTAGAGAGACACGCTCACACAGTCGTCGCAATGTATGTACGCTATTCGGCGACCAGCGAATCGCCTTGGTCAGGTACAATCTGAGAAGAGCGTTTGCGTTTGGCAGTCTATTGTACCTTATAAAACAGCGAATCAATGAATGGCCCGATTCCTCGTTTTGATTCGCTCCTAGAGACCTGCAAGGATAATCTTATTGCAATTACAAAATTCCTTAATTATAAAATGCAACAATATCAATGTAAACATTAGAATTAAATGTTATATACCTAAAAAATATTTATAGACAACACCTACACAATTTTCTTAAATTTGTTTTAGTAAAACATAAAAACTAAGTTTTTTAACAGGAAAATTACGTAATATTCTAAATTAATTTATATAAATAAATTAATATAATAAAATTTAAATTAATACCGAAGTAACATATCCCAGATCTTGTTCCAATGAATTGTAGCATCTTGTATTTCCTCTCCATTAAATATCTCAATTTCCATGAGAATAGCAGCTAGATTGTACAAATTGTTCATGATAGACTCATCTCGAGACACAGCGATCTCCATTAAATGTTGCAGCAAGGGTGCGAGATCTTGCGATCTCAGACACTGTGGATATTTTCTTAGGGTTTCTGTCAGAATTCTTAACAATGACCACACTTCCTCGGGACTACTGTTCGTTATCAGGTCAACAATATTTTCAATTCTATTCATTGTTCGTCTGCGTTTGGTTGATTGAGAATAAGGGTTATCGAGAGAGCTAGTAGAATTTATTGAGTTGTCCATTATTTGTTTTACGACTGCAAAAAAATATGTAATGTTTGTTAAATTGATAATTTCTTTTACAACTAAATCATTACAAGGTATATACAATTATTTATACAATCAAATCTTTTATAAATTTAAAAAAAGACATTAAAACTAATATCATTGTTAACAATCAATTCCGAGAATTCCCCAGAAACGCGCGCCGAACTTAAAAATTTTTTTTACTCTATTACATACGTAGTATATAAATTCACATAAGAATCATACAAGCATTTAAAATCCAACTAGACCGTTTAATCTCTAGGAGTTTTTAATTTATAGAATAGAATTTAATTGCTGCTAAAAAGAAAGCCATTTATCTGTGCAATTAATAAAATAATTGATATAGATAAATAATATATTAGTGTTTTTATTATTTAAAGCATATGTTAAATATATTTGTGTGTTAAAAAATAGCACCTTCGCTAGCAAATTGGATGAAACTGCGCCACTGCACGTCCAATTTGCAATTCTCCTGGACAAGCAGATACATGTTACATAGCAATTTCCTCCATTCGTTCCAATCAAATGCAAAAGCACCATCATCATGCCTCGAGATACCTTCTGGATGATGAATCTGTAGGAAGATCAACAGCAGCTTATACTTTTCCTCAGAGCCATTCAAACATAAGATATTCATCAATATGCTTTCACTAAACTTGCAGAGCGTGATTCTGGATTCTGTGATGATTTGCCTGCATACACTGCTACTTAGTTTGTAGAAAGACTCTGTCAACTGTTCGTTGTTTGCTTTCACATCTTTTAAAACGTCATTTTCTAAAATGTAAAGTAAAATAAATTTATTTTGGATCAATTTTAAGTAATATAGACAATATCAATTCAACATTTGTTTATAAATATAAAAAAATATTTAAAATATTTTGTAAAATATTTATAATATTTATAATATATTTATAATATTTATAATATTATATAAACATAAAATAGTTAATTCGGAATAATTTGAAAGTTCAACGCACCCAGAAACAATAACAAATCTTTTACATAAAAAAATAAATTCGTATGTAAGAAAGAATAATCAACAATCATCTGCAACGCGTCTAACACAATATGGCTTTGGAGGTGTGCCTTTTTATACAGCTTGGTGCAAACTTTCAATAGTTCCCTCCATTGCTCTGGCATAATATTTCTGTGATATATATTTTTGGGCAATATATATTTTACTAATATCCCTAGATAAGTATCCTGATAATGCACATAGACCTTAGAGTCTAATATCTGCAATATTCGAGAGACTATATCGCTGCTTTTCAAAAAATCAGCTGACTTCTCGCTGACTCGGCGAATTGTATCCTTCATCAAGTCACAGATAGATTGCCTTTCACTACTCTTAGCATTTGTCTCTTTACTAGGCTTCTCTGCTTCCTATTATTATTCAAATAGCATCATCAAAAATAAATGAAATTATAAATATATAACATACAAAATATTGGAACTGTTTTGTATGTACATTTCAATATGATTCTCCTTACATCGGTAACTAACTTGTGAACTGTGGATATAATACAGTGCCAGTTGGCCTTTCCTAAAGCTTTGCTCTTGGTATTCTGGCATATTTCTGTGAGAGCATCGTCATTTTGATATAAATCCTTTAGTTCGGACACAAATTTCTGAAAATTAACAGGTCTTTGTCACACAAGAAATAATAGAAGTAAAAGGATTGTACATTAATATAGTTAATATATATTTTAGATGTTTTTAACTGGGAATCCGTTTTCTATGTTTGAACTAGTGTACATTTTTGAAACCTAAAGTGAGATAAGTATTTGCTTGATATTTGGCAAATGCAAGAGTTCTAGTACAGTCTAGTAGGAATAAAAAAAACAGACCTTAAATTCTTTTACCGATATAGCTTTGTAGATAAAGGCAGCAATTGACTCGAAACATTCTATACATACGTCAAAATCAACTATTAGATCAGGCCTGTCCAATTGCTCTGGAACAAAAAAACAAAGCCATTGACGTAAAAAAATCAACATGGATAAGATTTTGAAGATTGTAAAGTGTTGATACATGTCTGAGCGACGCTCTATCATCAACACTTTACTTTAATCCATGAAATCTTATTCACATTAAATTTTTTTGGCTCCGGCGCTCAAATTGGACAGGCCTGTTGTAGATTAACTTGCGAATGTCTGCGAATAAGATATCTCTATTTATTTTACATCGATCACCAAATCGAAGATTGAATAATTTTAATTTAATTTCCCGGTTAAAAACACAAAACGAATCAGATTCCTGAAACAAATAACGATTAATAACGCGATTACCTTTCTATCAGTCACTTTCGAGCTATTTGCTAGCTTTAGAATGTCGGAAATTCTATCCGATACTCGCGACATATTCGCAATTCCACCAGTACTCTAATAAACGTCGACACATTAGCTGTAAAAGGGATTTGAAAAAAATTACATCAGATTCTGACAATTGTTCGCAAAACATTGAACTACAATGAAAGTAAGAGAGAAAGAGAGGAAATGTTTGATCCTCCCGCGAAATACAACAAAGTGCCAACTGTCCAACTGCCATGTGTTATTCCATCTTCATCATAGATTATAAACGCAATCTAAATAGACAAATGCATGTATGCAGAGAGAAACCTGAGAAAGGACATGACGGCCCAAACCTGGGAGTCGATTGTGTATCTTCAAATGAGGTGAAAAATTCATTAGAGTATTCATAATTTAATTGGTCAATACCTAGTAACCTTTGCTCACTTTTGTAATTTTCATCTCCTTTCAAAATCCACAATCAACCCCCTGTAACTGCAAAATGCTGTCGCGCATTACACCGCCCTCTGACAAAGTAAAGGTAAACTACATAGCAACGTCTACTTTTTTTATGATACATTGATTTTGAAAAGTGGACGATGTATCGTAAGAGAAGTGGACGTTGCTATGTAGTTTACGTCTATTTTATCAGAGGGCGATGTAGTGCGTGGCAGCATTTTGCGATTACAGATTTTAAACTGCCCTCTCTCAGATTTCTTTCTGGTTGTCATTGATAGCAGGCATTGTAGGATTTCTCTTAATTTATTTCTATTCTACAATAGAAACTCTTTGTTTCTTGGTTTTTACCTTTTGCTTTTTTCTCCTTGCAATCATTTTATCAATAATTGCATTTTTTGCTATCTCTGGTGAAAATTTTTCTCAGAATTTTTCATATAATTTTTTAGAATTTCTATATAATTTTTCAGAATTTCTCTATAATTTTGTAACTTTCTCACATTTTTTATATGAATTGGAACATTTCTCAGAAAATCTACATCTTTTCTCAGAATTTTTCATATATGTTAATTATGAAATATCGTAAGATTTTTAAGATTTTTTGTAAGTATAATTTCTGATGAAATGTTACAAAATCTAAAAAATTTAAAAGTACTTTTTAAAAATTATAGAATGAAAAATTTCAGAATATTTCAGAATTCACTTGTATGAGAAGTTTAGAGAGAAGATGTAAGCTTTCCGAATATTTCTGAGTATTTCTGAAAAATGTTCCAATTCATATAAAAATTATGAGAAAAATTTTCACCAGGGATTTCTTATTTCTTTCGAAATTCATTAACTTTTATTCCGGCCGATATAAAACAAAAAACTAAATAAGAAGCAAAAAGACAAGATGTAAAAAATAACAAAGAGCAAGAAACAGGAAACAAAAAGCACATTATAGAACTTTATAGAACTTTAGTTCCTTTTTATTCCGTTACAAAACATGTAGTTCGAGATAAATCTGATTTTTTTCTTAAGCCTTCAATTATGCTCACAATAGCTAGAAATTATTCCGCGATTTTAGACAGAAAAGGAATTAATGTTGAAACAATTCAGTCACAATATCAATGAGATTGATCAATTCTTTCTTCAGCCGAGATCTCGAATCTGATACATGAAGGATACAAGGCTTTATAATATCTATTCTTTTTTTATAGTACATTCAATACTTACGAAAAATAAATGATTTAAATACACAAATATTTAAGTGCTTTCAGCTCATGTAAGGCTCTATTTTCAGGTATGATAGATGCGCTTGAGGACGAATTACATGTATCTAATGAGGGAAAGTCTTTAATCAAATTTACTACGGTCTGTCCTTATATGATACGAGAAAAAGCCGTTTGCAAAAAGCCGAAATTAAATAAAATGTATGTTTTATAGAAAAAATTAATACAATTAATTTAAACAGATAAATGTAATCACATATGCAAATATGACATGGGATGTTAAGATTGATAATAAGCATTTCTATCTAATTGTAGGAAATATTTTTACAACTAAACTTATCGAAGATAGACAGCTGCACAACTAATTAAAAGTCAAAATATAACAACAAGATCTGTACCATTATTTTGGTTACCACTCATAAAATTTATTAGGTAATTGCAATATTTACAAACATATATAATTATATACTAATAATCTAATTTACAATTGATATTATGTAATATCTAGTATATCATAATGTTTGAAATTATATAATATTTATATGCTTGTTTGAAGCAAAAAAATAAGTAAAGAAAATAAAATACTTAATGAAGCATAATGAAGCAAAACAAAGTAATAATACGGTCTGGTGCATACGATTAATGTTTCTTTTTTTTTTACATTTTTACACATGCATTTAGTGATATTTTTGCATGTAGGACCGATTGTTCTATTGAGTAAGCAAGATTATCTAATCACATGTGCGGATTATCAGATTTATCTAATAGATAAAATTTACCAAAAGATGAAACAATCGGACCTTAAGAGTCAAATCTTGAAAAGTTAAATCTTGAAGAGATATGTAAATACATTTCTATATAAATAGTCTATATTCTATATATAGTAATAAACTATATTCTATATAAATACGGAAGATTCCAAAAACTGATTATTCTTAGACTCGCGTGAAGAGAGTTTAATATGTTGCAATAGAAGGACATAGACAGCTATTACAATTGGGTAAAAAATAAAATTCCTTTAGCGGCGAGACCGTGAGTTGTGGGATTATAGTTCATTTTATCAGTGCGAAGCATTTTATACAACCCTAATACAAAAAAAATTATATATTTATGTTGGAAACGATCCATTTTCTATTCTTGTTTGTATCGAATATATATATTTTTTAACATATTTGAATTTAATGTAATATAATGTGTAGATTATGTTAAAAAGATTTTTGTGTTAAATTAATATTCAACGTTACTTGGTGTCAAAATAATACAATTTATGAAGTGAACAAGTAATGTAAAATAATGTGTTCTAAAACATAAATTTTAAGATGAATTAATGAAATATGTGTTAATTTAACATATAAATGTTAATTATATTAAAAATAAATACCTCCACAGTTTGTTTACAACTGTGTCAGCAATACTTTTTGTAATAATTTTTTTACACAATATCTGTATTTCTAATTATATTCATTTTATTATGTTAAAAAATACAAAAATTTGAGTGTATCGTTTGGGAAATATGAAATGAATTATATTTGACACAAATTCTCTAATAATGTAATAATACTATAGATTTGAACACTGAAATAACCCGCAAACCGTATAGTTTTTGTATAGAAAGTACTCGTAGAAATCCCAGAAACAATATTCTAAAATATTAACAATAATCAAGAATTATTTACAACATTAAACAATTAATTTCGTCTGTTATTTTAAAAATATGTGTTTAATATAATGATAAATAATATAAGTTATAAATTTAATTATATATTATTTACTGTGTGTGTGTTTGAAAAAAAACAGTTTAGCATTTATATGGTAAATTATAGTACACGCTATACTAAATACAAAAACCTTAGTGAACATAGGTCGAAAGCTCAAACGTTTTTGAGATATAAACATTTTTACTTGCTATATTTACAGAATGTTTTTCACATGACTTCCTCTCCATTTTTTTTTGCAGAGTCTTAGAATTCTTCTTGCAGAACTCAGTTATAAACGCTAAGGCAAACATCGCGACACGTAGAAGCAAGTAAATCATTCATGATGCTAACATTTTAAAATATTTATATTTCAGAAATGGTTAAGCTTCGACCTATGTTCACTAAGGTTTTTTTTATTTGCAATCAGTATGATATGTACTATCCACATAAATGTTAAATAGATTTTGTTAACACTATATATTTTATATTGTATTATATAATACATACTTTTTATAATATACTATTATTTTTTACACAATATTAATGTAGGCGATATAAACATAGTTTTTTAGAAACATAGTTATGAATCATTTAATTATATAATAAAATCATAACATGTGAATGTAATCGCTAAAATATATCATCCATAAAAATAAAATGTAATTAATAATATTTTCAATATTAAATTATATTGTTTTTAATTTAAAAATTTCATTTATTTTTCAGATAACTACGACCATGATAAATGTCTTGCTCTTTCCAATAGAGATTTTGCTTATATTAAAAATTCTATATTATATTTGTAAGATATATATATATATATATATATATATATAGATTAATTATCAACAAAAAAAAGAGCATAGTGAAATCGTTTTGGTATGTATAATAATCTTAATATGTGTAGTTATAAAAAAATATAAGATAATCGGATATGACTTACTTATAGCCATATTATCACATTACAGATTATCGGTTATGGTTGTCGGTTCTATTTTCTATTTTCACACATAACAATTAATAACTCGCATTTATTGCATTATAATTGACTAAAATAGAATCAACAATCAGCAATCGTAATCCTATATGACTTACCTAAATTTTGTAATTTTTAAAAATTTTTTCAAATATTTAGTAAGTGTAGTGAAAATTTTAAGAAAAAGTGCGTAGCATGTAAGTCATATTGAGTGATCAATTTGTGCGATTTACTAATCCTATTTGTTAAATTTACTGTGTAATTATATGTATGTTAATCTTTTTTATTACAATGAATAAATATTACCTTAAATTACATAAGCACAGATAGAAAGATATATTCGTATAGGCGTCTAATCTCGTTCCATTTAACGAATCATTTGTTTTTATCGCATTTTCTTGAGCAACAGTTTATTATTTCCTTCCCAGCAAACGGCAATGGATTAAAATTTTTTTCTATTCAAATGCGTATTTTAAATATTTAAGCGAATATTTTTTTTGGATTTAATTGGATTCAATTGGATGCAATTGGATTGAAAAACTGCATTTCTTATTCAAAATTTTGAATTGAAAGTATTCACAATGTGTGTTGTGCACAGAAAAAGCTAATATTATTTTTAGATTGAAAGGCATAGAGATATGCTTCATGTAATTCCTATAAATGAATAAAAATGCATTCAGGATTGAAAAGCATTCATTTTAACATTCGTGAATCAATATATCTGAAAATCTGAAAATCTATTTCAATTCATTTCAATCCATTCTCGTTTGCTGGATTTAAAATACAACATGAAAGTTTAATATTATGCTATTTAATATTATGCTTTTAAACAAAAAATTATAAAGGGTAATTTATAAAATTATAATTATTATTTATTATTATAATTATTATTTATTATTTATTATTTATATTGTATTTTATATATATGTAATATTATTTTATATTACAGATAACGGGTGTAGATCATGATATTGGAAAGGAATTAGCGATTAGTTATGCTTCATTAGGAGCAACGGTAGTATGTTGGGACATCAGTGAAGAACTAATAATGAAAAGTGGAAGATATTTAAACAATGAGAAGAGATTCTGTGTATGCATCGGTAAGTTTGTATATAACAATATTCGGAATGAAGAAACTATTTGAATTCATATGTAAATATCTGTTCTATTCATAAATATATGTAATCACCTATTAAATTTATCTAATTAAAATTCTAAATAAAATCTTTAGGTTTTACAGATGTAATGTAGCAGATAGGGAAGAAGTTTTAAAAGTAGTCAAAAAAGTAAAAGAAGAAGTAGATGACGTTACTATCTTGATAATAATGCTGATATAGTGTTTGCTAAATCATTTTTGAATCAAAATCCTGAAATTGATGGTCACGAGTCATAGACGTCATCACTGTGACAGTGCATTATTGGGTAAGTAATATATTCAAGATATCGAAATTATAAATTACAAGAAATAATTATTATCCTGGAGATAATTACTATTACTATAAAAAATTTTTAGTGAATATGTATAAACATACATAAATATTACATTCATAAACATGTATAATCGAAATATACGAAATATGTACATGTTCATACACAAGGATAATTTTTATAATATTTATTTTAGAAAAAAGTTTAAAGAAATGTAAAAAAATTACTTATGTATAATTATACATAAAGTTGTGCATAATTGTGTACGAGCAATTTTTTTCCAAACTTGTTCTTTTCTGAAACGAAAATTATCCCTTTAATTATTTTTAATGTTTTCACATTACTATTATTACTTCTACTAAAAAGTAATTTTACAAAAGGAAGAGGGATGTATGAACATGTATGGACATATTTCATATATGATTATACATGTTTATAAATATTTATATATGATTATATATATTTATACATATTCATGAAAATACATATGCATGAAAAACTTTTTATTAATATAATTGACTTTATTTTTGAATATATTATATTAATTTGTTCACAAATAAAGTGTACTAAGCGGTTTAAACAATTATACATATAATTAAGCTTTTCAATTTTTGCAAACAAATATTATGCTTTTAGATATTCTTATCTAATATGATCAAAAAGGATCACGGTCATATCGTAATGATTTCAACAGAAACAGGACTCTTTACCAATCCTTATGAAACGGTTTACTGCCCTTCAAAATTCGCAGGTAATTCAACTACATATTTTACGATTATAGAGAAAGGGGCGTGTGTGTGTGTGTGTGTGCGTGCGTGCGTACAGGGTGTTTCATTTTCATTTACACAATTATAAAGCTTGAAAGTTACAATATCGTCGGCATTACTCAAGATGTTCAACTGATTCTTATAATTCGAGAAATACACTTTATAAAAAAATATATATTTTATAATGTTTTGAAAAGTTCTTGAGATAAAAGACTACAAGAATGTATAACGAAAAATGGTGGTTCCATTTAAAAAGTTCAATGACCTGATCTGACAATGCCATTCAAGTTTAAACTATAATAAATCTAAACTAAATTAAATAAAAAATTTTATGTTCTCCTCGATATTGATATAACTTTATCTAAAATTTTTCTCAATCTCATTCTTGAGATATATTAGTGTGTCAATTTAATTAAAATGAAACAATCCATATACATATATGTCTGTCTATATGTATGGATACGATTTAACGTGATTGTTAAAGAAATCATTGTGTAAAAAATAATTATAATTACATATATATATATTACATATATATATAATTACATATATATATATATATATATATATATATATATATATATATTATTTATTATACTATATAGTACTTTACTTACGTACTAACTACTAACGTTAAACGTTAAAGTTAAGTTACTAACTAACTAACTTAATTAATTAACGTAACGAACGAA
>NW_012130102.1:356701-362102 GCF_000143395.1 Atta cephalotes | reverse complement strand
AGTTAAACGTGTAACGTAATAATTAATATTAAATTAATTAATTAAGTTATAACTAATAATATATNTGTNTNTNTATATATATATATATATATATATATATATATATATATATATATGTGTATTATAATAATTATTATAATAATTATTATATATAATAAAAATATTTTTATTTCATACTTTTACCTGATGCAGCATTAAAATGCATAAAAGATTTCATCGATATACATGCCTATTCAGAAAATTAAAAAGTTTAGAAAACGTTTGTAAAATGTTTTCATTTCTACATTAAACTTTTAATATAATTTAATTGCTTTCCAAAATGTATATCGATTCTTGTTTTTGCTTACATCACTAACTATCAATTTCATTTGAGAATTTTCATTGCAGAGTTACATTGTTGCGTAATTTTTTATCCGAAGCAATACATTCTTTCGATTAACCATATTACCGATTATTTTCGTTAACTTCATTTCGATTAATATAAGTTTTATAAGTATATGATTGATCGCATCTTAATTCTTCTAAAATCTCATATCATTATTAATTCATTTTATTATCACATTCTAAAATAAAAATATATATAATGTAATGTTATATATATTGCTGTGCATCTCTTCTTCGATTTCTAAAATAGCAGACTTGTTTTTAAAGAGTTTATATAAAGAGTTTATATAAGAGTTATAATTAAATAAGAAAAGCAAAACACTAATAACTTATCAAACTAATATCAAAAAACATGCCATAAAAAATTAAAATTAAAATTAATCTTTCTCTTCTCTGCATTTTTATATGCGCTTGAATTGAATAGAGTTCTCATTTAAAAGTCAAAACCTGAAGAAATTGTTTTTATAAATACATACACATATGAAAATTCCGATTAATTAATCTTTTGAGTTAAAGATAGACATGAGAAAAAGTTTAACATGTTTGCGATATACTGTGCTCTGTTGCACGCATAATGCGCAGAAAGTATTATTGTTGTTTGTAGGATGTTAGACAGAAGACATGGACAGCAAAATTTATTTTTTGTATATTATAAATAGATTTAATTTTCTGTAATAAAAGTATAAATTATAAGTCTAAAATTATTCTTCTTCTTCTTCGAGAGAGATAAAAGCTTGACATTTTTTTTTTAATTTACAAAAACTTTTTTCAACAACACTATTACATAGTTATCTATAATTTACTCTTTTTTGAAATTTTTTTTATATAAAAACATGTTAAACCAAATTATTCCTTTCTCTCTCTCTCTCTCTCTCTCTCTCTCTCCCTTTCTCTCTCTCTCTTTCTTTTTTTCTTAAATTTTATAAACTTTTATAACTTCTGGAAGAAGATGTAATATGTATGAGTATTTTGACAGGAAGCTCAGCTGTTTAGATATCTTAGTGTTAGATAAGAGCGATTCATGGAAATCCGTTTAATTTCATAAAATTTCGGAATGAAAGTAGTCGGCCTTGAGCTAGATCAGATCCTTGGCGAAATAGTTTTGAATATCACAAAATCACATGAATGAATATCACAAAAATACGTTACTCTTTTGACATAGATAACGAACGGTTTAACTATCCGCCCCCCCCCCCCCAGTCCCACGATATATAAACATTATATCCGCGCGGTTTCGATAATTTTACTAATTATTATTATTACTAACCGACGGTCCATTTTCGGATTTCGATCGCAAAATATTGGGTTGTCCGGAAAGTTCGTGCCGATGTTGAAGGAAAATTGAAACGCAGAAGATTTAAATTTTAGTTTTACATTTATTAAATTATATAGGCTAGTCGGCACGAACTTTCCGGACAACCCAATAAATTTTCTTCGATCAAGAAAAGAACAGAATTTTATTGCTACGTGGATTCCCGTGCTTCGGTTCCTTGTCATTCTTTGATAGCGTGATAGCGGACATGGAGCAATTCTATTTCATTGGCCGGATCGGCAAAAATAATTTTCACAATTTACTCAGCTTTCCTTATTTTAATCTCATATTGGATAATTGCATAATTTTTGTCTCTTTTGTTGATATAAAAATTAAGCCGATTTATTAACGCTGATAAGGGATTATCTCGGTTTATACAAGTTAGTAAAAATCCTTGATATCAGTAAAATTTGATAGCATAAGATATAAATTAAGAGAAAAGACAAGACTGTACAGGTTCCAAAAAATTTGGTATTATATTGATTTGGTATTATATTTGGTATTAGATTCAATGGGTCGGATCTCCAATATCTTCTGGAGATATGTTTTAAAGTGTTCTATACGATTTCTTATATAGAACACATTTTAAAACATATTTCCTTGATAAGAGCGAATTTGAACTGGTCACTGATTACAAACCTCTGGAAGTCATATTTGAACTCAAGTCGAAACCCTACGCTAGGATTGAAAGATAGGTTCTAGTCAGGCTTTCAAATATCGAGTAACAAAATATCGATCAAGTAAATCCAATATGGACCCCTTTCAAGATTCGATAATAATAGTTCAGCACAATACTTCGAAAATGACAATTATGTTAATTAAATCATAGAGTATTCAAAACCTACAGCTGTTTCTCTTAAAGATAACAAAGCTGAAAACGATGATAAAATCAATAAAGTCGAAAAAGGCATATATGATAATGATATATATGAGAAAAAGAAACTAATACCTATAAACTGTTTGAAACTGAGCTTGTTATAATGAGATTTTGTAAAGAGGTATGAAAATTGTAGTACCAATGAAATTGCATAGAAGAGTCCTGGAATAGATAGATCCCAGATAGATAAAGTCGCAGAGAACTGCGTAAAAGCTTGCAAAAGGTATCTTAGTTTCCATGCTCAACCCATCGAATCCATTAAAACGCAGAATCTATCAATAGAACCCTGAGTTGATATCGCTGTTGATTATCCTCTGCCCAGCGGCCAATATTTGTTATTATTTGTTATTATTGATTATTTCAATCGTTATAAAGAAATAAAAATCACAAAGAACATAATTAGCGAAGAAACTATAAAAATGTTAAAGGAAACTTTTTAAAAAGTGGGGATTTCCGGTGACAGTCAACAATGATAAGCAATTCATAAGTGAAGAAAAAATTCGCAGAATTCTTGTAAGGAAAACAATATCACATTACACAACATCATCCCTTATTGGCCGCAACAAAATGGAGAAGTAGAGAGAGACAACGGTTAAGTCCTAAAACAGTTAAGAGTAAACCAAATCGAGAAAAGAGACTGGTTGAATGACTTATTAATTTATTTTATAATGTATAATATATAAAATATTTTATTTGAAATCATATTAAAACGAAAAAAGAATAACGTAATATAATCAATATTGTAAAAGTTTCTTGCATTAAAAAATATTTTTGAATTTTCAAAATTGTGATTAAGCCATTCCAGAAATATTTAAAAAATATATAATATTTTACTATAATATTTTTAAAAAGGAAGACTTCTAGAGGGAAACAAGAGTGACTCAATATTTGTGTGTGTAAGACACATGACTTTTTTAAAAACACATTGGGACATATATTTCCATTGAATGTAATGTGATTGCCGAATGCTCTCAATCAAATACGAAATATCCAATTCTCATGAACTTTCTCTAGTTGCACTACTTGGCACAATTCGAGATTAATGCGTCGCGTTAGTCTCTAGTTATGTCAAGAGTGCTATGTACAGTTAAGCATAGTTACTTAGCCGGTTACTTCATACAAGAAATACATAATACCATATCTGTAAAAGCATTATAAAATTAGATTGTAATTATAAGACATTATTAGGAATGTTATTTAGAAAGTATATTAATAAATGAGAAGATCATTATAAACGTAATAACATTTATCTGTTTTTTCTGTTTCTTTGACAAATTGTAAAAAAGTTGGATATATGATTTTCTTAAATAATAATAATAACGAATGCGATATTAATTGTTACATACATAAATGCTTTTCAAAATATTGCATAGATTTTTAATAATATGAGTCAAGCTTCGCTGTAATAAAAATTTATTATATAATTATATATTTTCTATACTATCTGTTGAATTAAAATTTCTAAATTTCTTTTAATGAAAAGTTTCTTTAAGAGAGAAGAAAAATGTTTAAATTTGAATATCTTTTGTATCATTAAATGAAAGAGATTGTATCTCTTTAAGCTTAATAATTTTGCGATAATAAATCAAAATGATGATCAGATTATATGTGCATGAATGAAATTGTAACATTTTCAGTAGAAAAAGCTAAAATTTTAGTAATTTATTACTAAATTACTTTGCATAGTAGAAAGCAAAAATATTCTCATTGCTGGAATAGAATTAATACCTCATCGTAATATCTCAGATTATTACATACTAACATTAGAAAAGAAAAATCTCTGAATGGAATGACGATTGAAAATATTTTAATGGCAGATAAAAGTAGATAAAAAGTAAGTAGATTTTAATTTCCAATGCAGCAAGCTTCACAAATATAGCGTATTAATTATATATTGCAATAAAATAAACGAATGTTTACTTTTTTAAATGTAGATTTTACAATATATTAATGGCTGCATTCAGCAGAAAAAGCAGCTTTTGCAACTGTTGTAAAATTCTCTAATATGATTGGTCTTGCCCTTAATTCCTTATTGGATCCAAATGTATAAATCAATCATATTCAAGAATTTTATAACAATTGCAAAGCTGCTTTTTCTGCTGAACGCAGCCAATATTACAATTTCATTCGTGTATATCTGTCATTTTGATTTATTATCGCAAAATTATAAGCTTAAAGAGATACGCCTCTTTTATTTAATGATAAAAGATATTCAAATTTAAACATTTTTCTTTTCTCTTAAAGAAACTTTTCATTAAAAGAAATTCAGAAATCTTAATTCAAGATAGTATTGGAAAATATATAATTAATAATAAATTTTTATTACAGCGAAGCTTGACTCATATTTAAAGTGTAATAAGTTAAATGTGTCACTCCAATAAAAACGTTATGTAAATAAATATATAATATATGTATATAACTAAATGTTACACACACCAATATACAAATAATTTAAAAAAATATTATACATGTATAAATCAGCAGCAAAAACAAATTCGTTTATTTTTTTGGCTAACAATAAGTGAATTGAAAATAAATACAAATTTTTAAGTTTATAAAAAATAATAATTGCTACACGTATTAAAATTCTTAAGATAAAATTCTTAAGATAAAAAACTTTGATTTAATTAGTTCGAAAAAGCTTCATTTTAAATTAGTTTCAAAATTATGTTGAATTTTATCCAGAATTAATGGATCTACTCGTTTCTAAAAATCTGGTTTGTTGCTTGAAGCAATAATATATGTTGGGCCTATGTGTGTGTGTGTGTGTGTGTGTGTGTGTGTGTGTGTGTGTGTGTGTGTGTGTGTGTGTGTGTGTGTGTGTGTGT
>NW_012130102.1:354804-356681 GCF_000143395.1 Atta cephalotes | reverse complement strand
TGTGTGTGTGTGCGTGCGTGCGTGTGCGTGCGTGTGCGTGCGTGCATGCGTGCGTGCGTGTGTGTGTGTGCTACAGATACATCTGTATGTATTTTACAGCATTACGAAGAACAATATATTGATTCATTTATTTACAGGGAGAGCAAGTAAGAGGTTGTGAATTCGACTTGCACAATGTTAATTCATTTTATCAAGATCTCTTTGTCAAAATGTCAAATTGATAGAATCCAATGCTATTTACATAATAAATTTAATCATAATAACGTATCAGTGACATCTCATGTATATGAATTAATTTTATGATAATCAGAAATAGAATTTTAATTATAAATATTAAATAAAAAGAACATTAAGAAAGATTTATGCAATTATTTATCTTTAAAAAATTTATCTTTTTTTGTAAATAATAATACTCATATTTATTTCAGAGAAATAGAAAAAAGACCAAATGTTATGCTATGGAAATGAAACAAATATCAGTCATTCGTTTTAAAATATACTCTTTCCATCATTCATTAACTTTTAAACGCGGCGTTTTTCAAAACTATTTGAGAACTATTTGAGAGATATAAAGCAATTTCGATTAAACTCTGATTAACTTAATCAGTAATTGATATTATACAACCAAAATTGTTTAAATTAAAATTTTATTACTAAAAATTATGTAATTTGATATTTCTAATCTAATTTTATCTTTATACATCAAACAACAAAATATAAATTATTGTATCTATGTTAACAAATACAATAGAATAGGTATTGATTTATAAATTATTTTCGATTGTGCGTATTTGCTATACGTAATAATAAACAAGGAGATACCATAGCTAAATGAATAAATTTCGTTTGTTTGATCTAATAATAAGCATTTATCCAATTATTCAATATAATCAGACAATAACCGATTATGCAGCGTTAAGTTTGGTTAATCTACCTTGATTAAAACTGATTGGCAAAGTATCGTGAAATTTCTCGCGACCTTGAAGATTCGTATAACCTCCGAGATTATCGCAGTAAAACCACATTTCTGATACCTATATATTTATCTGAGTGCAGCACGTTTGTTGCTCACAGTTTCGACTTACCCGCCGTACGTGACAGTTTCAGTAAAATTAAAACACATAATTCATGTTCAGAAATTGAATAATTTATTGTCAAAAAATGTATTTTTCAATTTATGACTACTAATTTATAGTATTTTAATTAAATATATTGGTGAGTACATTAAAAATATAAAATATACTTGATAAATGACGGATAAATAAGTAACAGAAACATACAACAGTTGTAATATGCATTGATTAAGTTACTGATAACAATTTGTAATATAAATGTTCCTAATAACTTAATACTTCTAAATTAAAAATTTCATAAAAATTAAAATAATCATGTATTATAAATGTGATATATTTTTTTTCTTTTAAATTATGAAACTTTTATTTGAAACAATTAAAAAAAATTGATACGTTTAAGACAAAAGATTTAAAATAAATTTTGATGCATATACAATTTGTTATGTTTGATACAATTTGTTGTATATATACGGTGTATAAATTTTTTGCCAAGCGCTTTTGTGTAAAGAATCAAAAAATCCTCTATCATGCAATTTTTGCAATAGTTGACAAGATATTAATTATTAAAAATCACTGAATATTGGTTTTCTTCAATAATTTCTTATTCAAATACTACCAACTTTACAAAAAAAGCAAGAGATAAAAATTGCTTATTTTTTTCTCGTAAAGTTCTGAGAATAAGAATTTCAGAATTTTTTAATATCATATTTTCTTATGATAAAATTAAATGATAAAAATAGTTGCCAATATATAAGAAATATTATATATATATATATATATATATATATATATATATATAGTAGG
>NW_012130102.1:328811-354023 GCF_000143395.1 Atta cephalotes | reverse complement strand
ACTACTACTACTACTATATATATATATATATATATATATATATATATATGTATATATATATATATATATATACATAGAATATGTATTGTATATAAACAAAATAATTCATATAAAAAGAATTAATTCTAAAAAAAAGTTAAATCTCAAAATTAACTTGACTTGTTTGATCCAAATAATCGTAATTGACTTTAATTAATGATCCATGAGCAATATGTCTTTTCTTATTAAAAAATTTAGATTAAAATCACATTCTAATTCAAATCTCTTTAGCTAAATTCTTTAGCTAAATTCTTTAATTAGCCAATAATTTTATTAGGACACTTTAGAAATCGTGCATAATTACATAGGTATACTACAGTTGATTGCACTAGCAATTTTCACAGATAGAATATAGCCCCTCTTTTCTGCCCTCTGTCCTGATATTCTAATTACCGTCACACAAATTTCTGTTCTGCATATTAAAACTTCTAATCCACGCATAATCAAATCACGATTAGGAAATATGGATTAAGAATCCAGTCGATCATAAAAACATTACTTTTTTTTATTAAAAAATCGGTTACTCAACCTAATTATGACTTAATTAAAAAGCCATTACAAATGTAGATATTGATTAATATGTAGATATTGAAAATATTGTAAATATTGTAAAAACATGAGATTAATTAAAATAAATAAATTCTTAAGGAAGTATGTGAAAAAAATAATAAGAATATATTTAATAACATATCAAAATTTTAATTAAAGGTTTTATTAGTATACGTTTATAATAAGCTGTTGTGTGAATTTTTATTTTTTACTAAGTAAGTATTAGTCGAACAGATAACGAAACTTTATAATTTTTTTTCAACAATTTTTATAAATTTTATAAATTCTAATAAAATTGTAGTTTATTTAGTAGATATTTGATTTAATTTTCAAAAATTGAAAATTAAAATCATTTTTATTTGTAATGAATTTTTTTATATTCACGTTAAGAAAAAAATCAACGCTAAATAATTAATGAATAAACTAATATCAAATATATCCGTAGGTTTTTTGCAATGCAAATGAAGACAGATGTCATAAAATTTACATCTAATATTACAGTGATCGACATTGCAAGTTGTATTTTACAATTTCATTGACATTACAATAAAAATAAGGATGAAGCTTGTTTCTTTCATACTTATCGTTTCTGTAGTATTACTGGAAGCAAAACTAAACTTCTGGGGAAATTTAGTATTCTCTCGAAAAGCAATATTCAACTATTTATTTTCTAAGGATAACAGTGTAATAAGAGTGAGGAAGCCAGAAGAAGTCAAAACTGCAATAAATAATGTAACGACATTGGATTTTGTAAGTGCAAGATTGTCTTTTGTCGTGAAATACACATTCAAAAAATAATATCGTGAGATAAACTATTAGAATTTTAATTAAAATGAAATGAATTTTGTATGTAAAAAAACATTTGCTATATTAGCGAATAATAAGTAGTAACAATACAATTATCGAGGTTCTTTTTTTTTCAAGCAATCAAAAATTTTAATAAAACATTGTTTATGAAATAAGAAACATCTCAATTGCATTATAAATTATAGAATGCTTTGAACAGATTTCGAGATTGTTAAAAGATTAATTATATTCACTAAAAAAAAAAATAAAAAAAGAAACTGAATAAAAAAGTAAATGTAAAACATTGCAATATTAATTATTTAAAAAATTAATTTTTATAACTACTTTTATTTTAATAATGCAGATTAATTGCATGCAATTTTGTACAAAATATTGTCTCCTTTATGTTAATAGATATTCTTTTTTATATTACGTAAAATATTGTATGTAAATATTAGATTATTGAAAAGTCTTGAATCTTTCTTTAATTCAATTCAATATGTCTACGCAGATTGGTTTAGTAGAGAAAAATGGTTACTCCGCCGAGGAACATTATGTCATAACAGAAGATGGTTACATCTTGGTGCTGCATAGAATATTGAGGAATTCTTTATTTAAAGGTCAAGGAAGTAGAAAAGTTGTATTTCTTCAACATGGTATTCTATCCACATCTGATTCCTGGGTATTAATCGGTGCTGGCAAAGATCTTGGTGAGTGATCATCAATACATTGTACTAGTCATTATTATATATTAATCGAATGACACCCGTTTTTATCAATGTAATTTAAACGTAATTTTAATCTCGGTTCAACTAACTCTTCATCTATTTCTAGTTCTATTTCTAGTTCTAAGAATTAGAACTTCTCTTTTCTATTCATTCATAGTCTGAATAAAATCTTTCACAAAACATGAAGAAATTCTATTGTCATGGATACGACAAATGGAATCATTATAAATATATACATTATATAGATTGATGTAGAAATTAAAAGAATTACAAATATCACTAACAGCAAAAATCATGGAATTTTCAATTTGAAGTCGCAGTTCTGGATGTGGAATAACTATATGTTACATTCACACACACATACACACACGCTCGGGCGAATATCCAGTTGAAACTAAAATCGATGATTAACCGATATGTTCACCTTGATTTTACTTGACCCAAGAACTTATAATGGGAACAATAGAACAACACAATAGTGAGTTTTGGCGAATTGGGAATTTATTTTAACAAATCAGATCAAGAATAGGATAGAAACTAGTAGTAAACAATTGAAGTTCAAAAAATAAAAAATTTAGCAAATTCGATTTATTCTATCATTAGATTAATTCTATTTGAGATATCTTATTATATTATCTGATAAAAATTTAATTATGTTTTATTTTAAATTAAAAAAAAATTAAAAACAGCTTTGTTATGTCTTAACAAAGCAGCAATAGTGAAATCATTTAAGTCATCTAACTATTTTCTAATAAAATTGATCATACCATAAAATTTATTATTACATGCTTAATAATAGTATATTTATTACGTTAACAAGAGAGTTTATAAGACAATCCCATTCTATTTTTATTTATCTAGATAATCATTTTGAAGAAATTTTTGTTAGAATAACAAAATATTGTAGATGACAACTTATACTTTGAAAGAAAATATTCTACTACTAGAATAAATAAAAAATGTGTAACAGAATTATCATGATTATTAATAATAATATCTGATCATAAGAAAACTAATGTATCATTATCTTGTATTCCAGCATTTTTATTGACTGATGAAGGATATGATGTATGGCTTGGAAATATCAGAGGAAATGCTTATTGTCGATCACATATAAAATTATCTCCACAAAATAAGAAATTTTGGCAATTTAGGTAAAACTTTATTTTGCAACTAGTCAAGTTTTTAAATTATTCATTTCGATCGATTTTTTTTCTTAACAAAAATATTGAAGCATACAATGCATTTTTGCACAGTTTCATATACTTTTATATTTTTTTATTAAGAAAATATTGATTTTAATTATTATAAAAATTTTATAAGAAATCTGGTTTAAATTAATTAACATAAGACAAATGTACATAAAGAAAAATAATTAAAATAACAAAAAGTCGAAATATTTTTAAAAAATATTTTATTTAATTTAAACTAGAGAGATTTCTCTTAAAATTTTTAATTAAAATAATTAAAATAATTAAAATTATTTTAATAAAAAAGTAATATCAAAACTCTCGTAATATTGTGAATGGGTATATTACATGTTTTAAATTTCTCATTAAGAAAAACTCAATTTTAATTATGATATTAAAAAATTTATAACAAATATTTAATGCTAAAATTAAAATATAATATAATAAAAGAGAAAAAAAATTTAATTTCATTATTCAGTTATCACGAAATAGGAACAAGAGATCTACCAGCTATGATTGATTATGTACTTAATTATACAAAACAAAAAACTTTGCACTACATCGGTCACTCGATGGGAACTACCATTTTATTTACTTTACTATCCATGAGACCCGAATACAATGCAAAAATAAAACTGGGAATCTGCCTTGCTCCAGTCGCTATATGGAAAGAAATACCTTCTTTTTTGGAAAATATTCGTAGGAAAATACCAAACATTATGGTAAAGAGATATCAAAATCATATTTTAAGAGAAATGAAGATATATTTCATATAAGTTATATGTATTAATTTTATCCTAATAATTAGGAGAATAATTGATATGTTTGATATTTATTTTATTACTATATTTATTATTATTGTAATAAATAATTGATTGTGATATTATATTATACAAGTTTTTTTTACCTCAAAAGTTTTTTTAGTAAACGTTTAATATTCTTTTATGAAATTTTTTTTGTAAATATTGTAAATAGAATTCTATATTATTAGTAGAGTTTCAAATATTCAATAAAGTAATTATATTGACTATACAAATAAGCTGATTGAAGTTTGATACGATATTTAAAAGTTACTTTGTGTAAAACTAGAAACGAGATAAATCGTTTTTAAAAAATCGCTCCAGAAATATTTCAAACTTCAACCAGCTGTATTATTGTCCCGTATAGTTTCAAAAACAATTTTATCCTGGTGAAAAAATTTCGCTGAGATTATTCCACGTTTTGCGAAATTGCTGAAAATTTGCTGAAATTTCACTGAAAATAAATTTTTCAGCTAACATATTTGAAAAATCGCTGAAATTAAACTATGAAATTTTTCTGTAATGCTAAAATTTTGCCGAAAAATGTTCCAAAACGTGCAGTAATTTCAGTGAAATTTAATGAATCAGGGTACGTTTACATATATTTTACTATTTTCGTATGTTTTCTTATATTTTACGTTTATTTTTGTTTATTAGGAATTCCTTGAGTCTAATGAAATATATGAGATAGCCCCCTTATCATCAACGAATATTAGGATTGGAAGAACACTGTGTACAGATAAAGCAATTACTCAGGCTGTCTGCATTGCGATAATATTTTTAACCTCTGGATCTGATATACCGCAACTTAATACTGTATATTATACGTCTTCAACTTAGCACGATATTGTTAATTGCAACATTGCTTACAGCTTTTAATAAAAATTCATTTTAGCTTTTAATTAAAATTAAATGTTTATACTCTAATATACAACAAATCAAAATTATTTTTAATTAAATCATTCGTTGCAGACGATATTACCGGAAATATTATCGTATTATCCGGCCGGCGTTTCCTTGCAAACATTAAATCATTTGTATCAAAATATCATTACTAGTAAGTATTCCTCTTTTCTTCAAACATATAATATTATAATATAAACTATGTTAATTATAAAGAAAGAAATTAATTTAATTGCTTTAAAATAACGTAATTAAAATGTTATGAGAGTTTCTTATTTTTGTATTACAATACTTTTATTAATAATATAAATAAAATAATATTAATAATATAAATAAAAGTTCAAGTAGCAGTTCTTTTAAGCATGTTGCTCACAATTACATAATATTTTATCTAAAAAATAAAAATTTGAGGTATTCTTCAATTTTATATAAATTTTATATAAATTTTATATTTTATGTAAATAATTAATATTGATTGTTGCAGAAAAATTTCAAACCTACGACAACGGATATTTCGACAATTACAAGAAATATGGACAAATGATGCCCATAATGTACGATTTAAAAAAAGTTACTGCGCCCTTGGCTTTATATTATTCCGTTAATGATGTGCTTGCTCGAAAATCGGTAAAGACATTTTTATTATTTTTATGTAAGATATATTTTTATGGGCGCAAACCAAGGAAAACAATTTTTTATAAAAAATTATACATTTTAAATTCAGACGTTTGCCATTTTGTAAAAATTGAGTATGTTTGAAATCGATTACAACAGATTACATTTCCCTTTTTTTACTTCCATTTCTCCCTCTCCTTTTTTTTCTCTTCTTTTCTATTTTTCTTACTCCTCTCATTCTTTGAGCTAATATTATTATTTATATTGTGTATATGAAAATAATATTTAAGAAGTAATTATTTTTTAAATTATTATTAGTTATTATTAATTTAATATTGTTTGTTATAACCACGATATTGATTATATTATAAATTTTATTGTCTTCCATATATATTTTTGTTCTTAGAGTGTCCTCGAGACATATAAGCAGCTGCCGAACGTTATCCTGCTGGAAGAAAATCCATATAAATTATTAACCCATTTAGATTTTTTATGGGCCATCGATGGTAAAACTCTATTATATGATCGTTTAATAAAACTACTTCAGGAATTTGACAATCAAGAGCGAACAATTAATGATGAATTTATCTATTTCTAATATTTTCTTGTTGAAAAAACATTTACTTATATATGTTTTTTTATTATATAACATTTATATATATATTTTTTTTTATTATATATTGAATATACTTTTGATAAAAAAAAACTCTCTCTTTGAAAGAAAAATATTCAATTATGGATCAGAAAATGCTTTAAACTTTCTTTTTTTTAGCAAATGTACTAAGAAAGTATTATTGCTTACATATTCATAAGAATAAGCTGATAACAAAAAAATTTTTTTCTAAGACTAGCAACACATTAATTAATGTACATATTTGAAGTACATATTTAAAAGATTTAATATTAAATAAATATTGTATTATATTTTTTAATTCTTTGTATAAAATTCTGATATTTAATATTATTAAATACAATCGACCATTATTAGTAAAGTTATTATTATTATTAATAAATCTTTTTGTATTTAGATTGGATATATATCTTAGGTAAAATAACCGATAAGACTTATTTAAAATAAAAAATATAAAATAAGTTTCAAAAACTTATTTAAAAAATCGTAAGAGTCGGTAAAGTAACTGACGACTTATTTGAAATAAAAAATATAAAACAGATTCCAAAAATTTATTTAAAATATTAAATAAGAAATAAGTTACAAGAAATTATTTAAAATATAAAATAAGAAATATGTACTTTAAATAAACGTTTTAAATAGTAAATACAAGATATTTAAATAATTTTTAATAAATCAAGACTTTTATTAAGCCTTGACTTATTGCTTATATATGCTTGCTTTTCTATTTTTTTATATTACGTGTTTGTTTTTCTATTTTTTTATGATTTTATTTATTTGAATATATAACTATATGAATTTATAAATATAGTTTCAAATTTTTTTATATTTACTATAGCCTATAATTATTATTTATTTAATAATATTAATCCTTCGCGAACCACAGGTGGAAAATTGAAACGAATCATATGAGTATATCTTGTATCCCACACATATACTTCATCATAAATATAATTGAACTATTCATCATCACTTTTACTGATTGGTAACGTAACTGATGCAATTTATTTAAAATAAAAAAATATAAAATAGATTCCAAAAAATTATTTAAAATCGATAAAAAACTGATACAACTTATTTAAAATATTAAATAAGAAATAGATCAGAAGAAGTTATTTAAAATAATAAATATTAAATAACGTTTTAATTTTTTCTTTATTTAAAATGTATATTTTAAATAAATTTATTTGAAATAAGACCAAGCCCTGATATCTTTAATTGTAATATGAACATTTGTAAATATTTTCAAATATTGATGTACAATGAATATTTATTTATAATGTTGTTAAATTTTATAAATTCATTATAATAAATAAACACTTTTTTGTTTCAATTTCTACTTGTGATACTACTGATTAATTATCCAGACCAAAAAATTATTAAATAACTCTAATCAGAGTAGATGTTTTATATAGATTTTTTATCACAAAAAGTAATGTTGTTAAACTTTATCATGTCAAGTTTTGAAGTTATTTTGAATTTTAAGACGATAAATCAGCGATTTATAGAAAGAACGTTATATTTATAGGAAGAATGTTGTAGACGTTGAAGATACGATCTCATTGATCACTTAGAGCGTTCTTCCTAAATACACTTAGTTAATAGCTCCGAAGGTTAGGTCCAGCTTGTCATGAGGGTGAATGTGTGTACTTTTAATTCCGTCTTTTTTCACTCCAACTTCGCTTCCATATATCGGACAAATGGCGCACAATAGCACGTATGTATATCTGATTCCTTCCCTTTTTGATATTATCCACCAACTTGCAAGTCTAGACAGAAATACTCATCCCGTCTTAAAGAATCGGAAAATAGCTGAACATAAAAATCATAATATATAACATATATAATACATAACATCATAAAAATATTATCATAATGTTATATAAGTTTACTTTTAAGTGACAAATAACGTCACGATGACTTACATCACGTTACAACTTATAACGTTTTCAGCCCGATCGGGTTTGCACTAACCTGGGTTGGAAAATTATAGCTTTGCTATTGATCGACATTACACGCTCTAGCAATAAAAGAACATGAAACATCATTAATTCAACCCACAAGATTGGAGGATAAAAAAATTGTTAAATTTTTCTCTAATCAGAGTAGATGTCAAATGATGCAAACCATCGGACAGAATTAAACGTCATTAATTATGATTCTGTGTTCTACTTGGGAATATATCTTGAAGAAATGCATTCTGGATGGTAGTGGCAGATCGTGGGCAATCATTATCGAAGCATAACTTTTTCAAAATAGATTTATGTTGGACTTATACTTTTTTCGATCACTTTTCAGTTTGCTCATTTATCGCTGATGCCATTTTTTTCCCGCTCTTTTTCCAACTTTATTACCTAACAGCAATTATGGAATATTTTAAATAGTTGGCGGTTTATGTTCGATACAATTAACTGAATCCTTAGCAAAATAGCATTAGCGCAGCGTTTACACAAAAGCAATAGCATAATTTTTCATAATTTCTCAATCACTTATTATAAGTTTTTTCAATTACTTATCATAAATTAATTATTTATTAATTAGATTTTATTTTTACCATCATCTATTTTGTTATTTACCAAATCGCTTTCACAGATTTTACTGTGCGTTTAGAGTTATATCTGAAAAAACAACGAAAGATTACATAAGTACATTTAAAAAAAAAATATGATCTGTAAGCGGAAGGAAGAGGTATATTTTTTATAAATTAAATGAAAGTATTTAATGGAATAAGATTTTTAAAACATAATTTTTATATTAAAAGTTTTATAAATATAAAATTTTAGTTAATAACCAGAAATTTTACGACCAAAAAAGAATACATCATGTACTCTTAAAAAAAAGTATGAGTGGTAAATCTAATTGTGTCTTTTAGAAATATTTTCCAAGATTTTTTGTAATTTTTACGACGGACAATATCTTTTATCATTTTACCTCATTCATTTCGCAAACTTTGATTGCAACTAACTTCTAAGAATGTTATTTTCTAACGAACCCAATCGCTGCAACTATCTACAAAGCGGTATCACGGTGTTTTAGAACAAACGCATGATTTGCAAAATGAAATTAAATGAACATATATACGACATATGACAACCAATTATAAAATTAATTTTTAACGATTCCAGCAAATTATTTAATAATTTAAAATGTTTAAATATTACCTAACCTTACCCGATAAGAGGCGATTTAAAAGGCCAGTTTGTGCAGTATCGCGAAATTACACACGGCCTTGAGAAGTCACCGATTATCGTTGTAAGACCGCGTTTCTATATATCTGTGTAAGCAGTACATTTGTTACACAGTTTCGATTTATCCGCCGCATGTGACAGTTAACGTAAAATCAATTTGCGTTCAAACATAATTAATTGCTGTCACCTTTCTAATTTTTGACTCGTTAGTTTAAGCTATTTCTATACCTCCTAAATATACTGTGAGTACATTAATATAAATAATAATTACGTAAGTAAAAACATATAAGGAAATTCTCATTTCTAAAAATTACATTTTCAAAATTGTGACATAAATCGATTAAGTTATTAATATTTGTAATGTTGACAATAACTAACAAAATTTGAAATTTAATATAAATTGAGAGAATTTACTATCCAGAAATTCATAGATCTTAGAAAGCATGTATATACTATAAAATTTATAAAGACAAAGTCTAAAAAAATAATAGAACAAAAAATAGATAGATTATTGTTTTTACATTTAATTTTTATTACATGTTTCGTAAACTCAGAAAAATAAAAAGTTAATACACACTCATTCACATTTTCCACTTTTTTTTCAATTTAATGCTTGATAATAAATAAATTGCTTTTAAGCGCGTTTACAGAGTATTAAGCGGCATTTACAACGAAATTTTAAAACGTAAAACTTAAACCTTAAGAAATTAATCAATCATAGCTGATCATTCCTTTCATATTCGATTCTGATTGTACAATTTCTTACAGTTTAAAGCTCAAAGGCTTTATGCCTTAACATCTCATCGTAGACGCTACTTTAAACATAAAAATGTATATAGTACAACTTAAAAACACCTCACAAATCTTTTTCTTAGTATCAGATTAAAATACTCACTTAAATCGTGATAAATTTAAAGAATTTTTTTGCTTGCTTTATTAAAAAAAATTTAGATTGAAGTTACATCCTAATTCAAATTAAATTTGTTAACTTTAATCACCAGTCTTAAAGTCAATGAACGATTTAGAAATCGTGCATAATTTATATATTATATGGCGGTTGTTTGCAGTGTCTAGTAGCAATTTTCACGTATCAGAATCTGAGTGGTCATTCTTCACCTTCCAATGTTTTTTGCCCTCTCTACCCAATATTCGAGCCATTTACATTCACGCAAATTCCAGTTTTAAAGTATTAAAATTACCAAACCACGCATAATTAAACATCGATTACAAAATATGGATGGATTAGCAATCCAGTGGATATAAAAATTGCATTTTAAAATAGGTTGTTTAAAATAGTCCCTTATGACTTATTTAATAATAAATTTACATCTATATGTATATATATATATATATATATCTACAGTATATGTATATATACTTGCGTTCATGATTAATTCTTTACTGAATTTATCAAAAATAAAAATAAGAATAAAAGATTTAATATTAGAATATATTCGAATATTACTTGAAGTTTTTATTAGCGTAATTTATTAATAAACAATTCAACTTTTATATTTACTTTTTATAAAGTAAGCTTTAATGAAAAAACAAATAACAAACTTTATAATTTTGTTTAAACAAATTTTCTAAACATTTAAACTTAAAATTTAAATAAATTTAATTTTTTTAAACAAATTTTACAAACTCTAACAAAATTATAATTTAATTATTAGATGAAAAAAATTAATAATTATTCTTCATGTTAACAAAGAATCAACGCCAAATAATTAATCAATAAACTAATACCAATTATATTTGTAGGTTTTCTGAACTGCAAATGATGACAGACGCCATAAAACCGGATAAAACTTATATCTAATAGTCGGCACTTGCAAGTTGTAATTTACATTTTCAAGTATCGACACTTCAATGAGAATGAGCATAAAACTTGCTTTCAACGTATTTATGCTTACTGCAGTTTTACTGGAAGCAAAACTGAATCTTTGGGAAAACTTTGCATTTTCTCAGAAAACAATATTCAACTATCTTTTTCCTAAGGATCCCGGTATAATAAGAGTAAGGAAGCCAGAACAAATTCAAACAGCAAACAATGTAACTACGTTGGACTTTGTGAGTATGAGATTGTCTCTTAATATGTACTCAAAAAAACAATAGTGCAATTATATATACATTAACAAAGAAAATTAATTACTTAGATAAAAGAAATATTTTGCTGCATTAATTGTTTTAAATTAACGACAATTTTGCTTTTATTTCGCTCTGGGATATATCTATGCAGACCGGATTGGTAGAGAAATATGATTACCTAACCGAAGAACATTATGTCATAACAGAAGATGGTTATATCTTAGTAATACATAGGATATTAAGAAGTCCACTGTCTAAAGATTACCAAAGAAAAAAAATTGTGTTTCTTCAACATGGTATTATATGTTCATCTGACTGCTGGGTGATGATTGGTCCTGAGAAAGATCTTGGTGAGTGATATATGTATTGATTATTATGACCTGATATATTAATCAAATTCCGAATAATTTTGTCATAATAGCAATATAACTTCAAGCAAATCAGCAAAAAAAAATCAGTAATATAACTTCAAGCGGAATTTCTCACATTTCACTTTCTGTATTCATTTTAAATTTGTGTAAAATCTTTCACAGCACAATTTAAACAATTCTATTTCTATATATCAAAAAGTGAATAATAATAAATAATAAAAATAATTATTTTAAGAAATAACTATTTTAAAGACTCCTTTAATTATAAATTAAAACATAGATTCACGAGACATTAGGAGTCAGCGCTTCTTGTCGACCAATTTTTAAACTTAAAATTTGTCTAATGGTGCAATATTCATTTTGTTCTTTATATTCTTCGTATTATTAATTGATGAACTATTGTAAAATGCGGATTGCTTGGTCTATGAGATGAATAAAAAAATTTTTATAATATTTAAATTTAATATTACAAATTCCATCAAGTTTCTTATGTAAGGAAAATACTTGTTTTGATTTAGCATTGAGATGATCAATCCATCATCACTCAGCTATGAAACTGCAGTGTCACAACATCGATTAATGTTGATCATCGCGTATCATTACTTGATCTATGCAATGTGCATTTGGAAAAAACATGAGATGTATTTTGAGATTTATTAAACAACGATATAATTGTTCAATGTCGGTAATTATTTATATATGTATTTACTGAAGATGTATTTACTGCTCAAAACAAAGCCGAAACGTCCAGAAATTATTAAATTATATTTATATATATATATTTTTTTATCATTGATTATATTTGTGCAAATAATGCTGATTCCTAATGCCTCAAATGAATCTATGTCTTAATTTATCAAAAAGTGAAATAATTAAATATATACATTATATAGATAGATGTAATAATTAAAAGAACAACAAATATTTTATATTGCTAATCTAAGCACGAACTGTGAAATTTTCAATATCTCATATTTTCAAGTCTCACTGCTCTGAACATGATATTGTGTTAATTGCATATACACTCACATATATACGTACGCATGTGTATGATTGTTTGTCCAGTTTACGCTAAAATTGAAGACTCAACATGTTTACCTTGACATTACTTATTTTTGAGAACTTATAAGGGGGACAATGAAACTCAGGTGAAAGTCTTGATGAATATTTATTATGTGAAATATAGATCAAGAGATTATCTTATAGAGGCAAAATAATAAACACTTAAGTTTCGAGAAACAAAAAAATTTAACGAATTTAGCAAGTAAATAGATTAGCTTTATTAGGAATCTTAACTGTTAATTTATAAATAAATTATCTTATAAAATTTGACCAAGATTTGTTAAATTCAGAAAATTAATAAATAATACTTTGTTATTTTAATCATCTTTGTTATCGTAAAAACAGCAGCATCGATTTAATAAAATTCTCCGAATATAAAATTTATCAATTTATATAACAAGAAACGATTTATTAAAATACACTTAATAAAAATAGATTTATTATATTACATTGATAAAAGATGATCTTATTAAATCAAGCTTTTATTTTACTTTTTTAATCAAATTAGAATGTTTTTAATAATTTAAATTTTTTGTTAAAACAACGAAATATTTTAAACAACAAAATATCTTATATTTAAAAAAAACAGATAATACACTTCAAACAAAAACTTTAAATAGAACATTACCAAGGTAAATATATGATAAGGAAGGAAGCAATTAAATTTTTATAATAATGAGTACTAATAATTGACTCGATAATATAATGAGAAAACTAATTTATATTCTTATCTTGTAGCGTTCTTATTGGCTGATAAAGGATACGACGTATGGCTTGGAAATTTCAGAGGAACTTCTTATTGCAGATCACATACAAAAATATCTCCAAGAAATAAGGAATTTTGGCAATTTAGGTAAAATTTTATTCTAGTATTATCTAAAGAAATTTTTACTCTTTTTCGACATTTTAATCATTTATTTTTATCTTATATTTCTTAAATTTTATTTAACATATTTTACTTAGAACATCAAATTAAAAAAAAATCAATTTTTCATTAATAAAATATATGAAAATTCGTAATACTGTGCACATGTGTATTTATACACATGTGTAAATAAAATAATTGTGGGATTTAAAATGCTATAATTGAGTAAAGAAACAAGTTAAAAAATGAAATCTAAAAAACATTATTCAAAAGCAAGTTAAATATTGTTTACTGTATGACATAAACAAATAAATAATGTACATACTTTTAAAAGAAATTATAGTTAACTATTTTAAATAATATTTCTTTAAATTTGTTTAATATTAACTTTAAATTTGTTTAGTGTGTAACTGATTCTTTAAAAATAAGTTATGGCATTTTAAAACCCTATAATTTTACACACTGTATATTTCGACATTCTCGTTAAGAAAAAAATCGATCCTGATTGAGTTAAAAAGTTTGTAACGAATAATCAGTGTTTTACAGCATTAAAAAAATAATAAAGAAAATAGAATTAACTTTTTATTGTCCAGTTATCACGAGATGGGAACGAGAGACCTGCCAGCTATGATCGATTACGTACTTAGTTACACAAAACAACAAACTTTGCACTACATCGGTCACTCGATGGGAACTACTACGTTATTTATTTTATTATCCATGAAACCTGAATACAATGCAAAAATAGAATTGGGAATCTGCCTTGCTCCGATTGCTATTTGGAAAGAAAGAATTCCCTTACCGGAAAATATTTTTAATAAAATACCAAAGATTGTGGTAAGAATCAGACATCAATCGTATTTTAAGAAAAAGAAAAATATATTTTATATATTTTTTTGTATCAACATTATCTTTCTTATTAGCCTAATAATTTTAAGGAAAATAACTTTAATCGCGACATTTTATTTAATATATTTATTAATTATAAAATGATGATTAATAAAGTTATGTACAGCTATCAAATAAATAACTAATTAAAGTAATTAAAATAATTAAAATAATTAATTAAAACGTTTTCTTTATAATATTATGTATTTTACCTCTAAATTTCTTCTATATGTTTATATATATGTATCTTCTATGTGTTCTGCATTTTTTATAAAATTCAGACAAATTTTAAAAATTTATAAATGTGATATTCTAATTATAATAATCTATTATAAAAATTAAATTAAATCTGTAACTATAATAAGTGATCATTTATTTAAACAAGGCAAGAGAATAGAGAAGCAAACAAGTGTGAAAGCGTTCTATTTGAATTAATACTTAAAACTTACAAGTATATTTTAATTTCACTAGATTTTTGAAATACGAAAAGAAAAAAAATTAATTTTTTCAACAAGATAAACGAAGCAAAATCCTTTTTTAACACTCACATTGTTAACATTCCATGCACTGAATTATTTTCTTGTTTTTTATCCTTTTTCTTAATACTGAAGTATTATCTTTATGTTCTTAGAATTTCTTCAGATTTATTTATAAATGTGTCATATATAAAAAAACCCAAACATAAATAAATTTTTTAATATCAATATATAAATGATAAAAAAGAAAAATAATAATAAACAATTAAAAGGTGAATAAAAGGTGAATAACATTAAAAATATTTATAAAAATAATAGAGATTAAAGTGTTATTTTTAATGTGATTCTTCACCACAAACCACTATACAAATAACCGTTCAACCTAATGTCTCGCGCATAACTGAAGTAGAGTGAAATCAATATGCTAGAACATGTTTCAATTCGTTTATTTGTTTCAGTTACAAAGTTCACATTCGTTCCGTGTTACTTTCACCTCTGGTCTCAACTACATAGTTTATGCATTTTAATTATTATGTGTATTTTGTAGAAATTAATATATAATTATTATAATATTACATTTGCTCCTTATATTATATGCTATATAATCTCAATTACAATTCAATATTTACATATTTTATTTTTGTTTAGGAATTTCTTTATTCTAATGAAATATATGAAGTGGCCTCCTTATCATCAACGAGTATCAAGGTGGGAAGAACATTGTGTACAGATAAGGCAATTACTCAGATTGTTTGCATTGCAATAATATTTCTAATCGCCGGATCTAATCCAGAGCAATTTAATACTGTAGGTACATTTGCAATTTAGCACGATTTTGCAAATTGTAACACTATTTTTTATAAAAACTATAAAAATTACAAAATAAAATTTCTATATTTTTACGTATAATAAATCAAAATTGTTTTTAATGAAGCCTTTCGTTGCAGACGGTATTACCGGAAATATTATCGAATTATCCAGACGGCGCTTCCGTGCGAACATTTGAACATTATATCCAAAATATGATTACAAGTGAGTATTTCTCTTCCCTTCAAATATGTATTAAAGAGGAAAACTATTATATTACACAGTACAATGGTATAATAATTTAATAATTTAATAAGATTGATAGAATTTTATTAATGAAATTATTATAACAATTTGATTTATTAGTTATAGTATTTATTAGTATTACAATATTACAGTATTATACTATTGCAGTATTAATTACAGTATTTATTATAAGTACGTTGTTTACAGTTACATGACATTTTATGTTTATCTAAATAAAAATAACAAATTTGTGAATATCTCTTAATTTCAATTCCATATCTATGTGGAAAAATAATATTAATTATTGCAGAGAAATTTCAAACTTACGACTATGGATATGCTGACAATTACAAGCAATATGAACAGATATCACCTCTAACGTATGATTTTAAAAAAATTACTGCTCCTTTAGCTTTGTTCTACGGTGCTAACGATATGATTGCTTTAAAATCGGTAAGATCACTTTTGAATTTTATATGTATAAAACATTTTTAATTAAAAAATATCGGAAAAAAAGGAATAAAATTTTTCAATTATCTATATGTATACGTTATATACAAGAAATTTATTTGTTTATTTTGCCAGCTACTTTTATACATTTATATAAAAATCTAATGAGTAGCCAAGAAAACGATTAAGGAAAGATTTTAATTTAAACTACTATATCATCTCACAATTAATTAATATTCAATTAACTAGTATGTTATAAAAAAACCAACGAATCAAAAATATTTTTTTCTTTATAAATAATTTAGATTATTTTGAATTCTTTGACATTCTAAAAGATTGAATCGCATAATTTTCTTTTTATATTACATTGTCCGATAAAATGTAATTTCTTTTTGTCTTTGGCATGTGTGAAATGTTATTTTTCGAAGATTTTTTGCCGCTGGAATCCGTGTGCTCAGAAAAATTCTATCACATTACATTTTCGAAAAATTGGAATCAGTAAAAAACAATGATTTCGGTCATATTGAATGATATTGCGGTTAAAGAAATTTAATTCTGTTTTGTCTACACTATCTTAAAGTGCTATTTTTTTATCTTTAAAATAAATTTTGTTTATTTTTATAGTTTTTTATAATGAAATGGGTTTTAAACTATCTGTCCGATGTTCACTCGGAATAACGTATTAATTTCATAGTCTTCTACATTTTGTTCCCAGAATGTCCTCGAAATATATAGGCATCTGCCGAATGTAATTCTGTTGGAGGAAAATCAACATAAATTGTTTACCCATTTGGATTTTTTATGGGCCATTGATATTAAAATCCTACTATACGATCGTTTAATAGAACTACTTCAGAAATTTGATAATGACGTGTGGACAATCGATGATACATTAATCTATGTCTAATTCTTTCTTGTTAAAAACATTTTATTTATTTACTTTCAGATTATATAAGATTATATATTCATTTTTTGAAAAAAAATTAATATTAAATTACAGACCAGAAAAGTGCAAATTATTTTTTATATAATAGAAAAATGTTATTCCTTATTAATGCAATAATAGATACTTTTATGTATGCTGTTCGTATCGAATAAGTTTCTTTCTAAAATTAGCAATATAAGAAATACATTTAAGAAATGTATTTAAATTAAAAAATAATATTAAATAAATATCATATTTATCATTTTTGTATAAAATCATTTTGTATAAAATTCTGCAAATTTTATAGAATGTGAGTGGTCCCTTAAATTTTTATTTTTTCCTTTCCTATTCAATATTGAATAGGACAATTTATTTTTATGTGATTTTTTTGTACATTTATCTGTTTTTTTATTAATTACTTTTAGTCTTATTTGTCTTGCGTGAAATACTTGGTTAATTACATTTATTATTATATCCGTTTTTGATTAAGAAGAATATATTCAACACCTTTTTTAAGCACTTGGCGTAAATTTTTTTTTTAAAGATTTTTTTTTTAAAGATTTTTTTTCCATCATAAGACAACAAATGAATTACCAACATTTTCTAGTGATTGATTAATTTTATTTATGTTATTTATTAAAATCGAAGGTATAACTCATTTTTTACTTATTGATGTCATACTAGTTTCATTCCTTTCGAAATGTATCTAACATAATATACAAAGCAAAATCGTGAAATCGTCACGTTTAAAGCCTATTTTACAATGTGCTCTTTATTTCTTATTTTTTGTTTTTTACCTTTTGCTTTTTTCTCTTTTGCAACCGTTTTATTAACAATTTTTGTATTTCTTGTTTCTTTCGTTAACTTTTATCTCGGGCGATATAAAACAAAAAATCGGATAAGAAGCAAAATGACAAGATTCCAGTAAACGAGAATGGATTGAAATTTTTTTCTATCTGAATGCGTATTTTAAATAGCGAATATTTTTTTTTGGATTTAATTTGATTCAATTGGATGCAATTGGATTGAAAAATTGCATCTCCTATTCAAAATTTTGAATTGAACAGTATTTCACAATACACAGAAAAAGCTAATATTAGTTTTAGATTGAAAGACATAGAGATATGCTCCATGCAATTCCTATAAATGAATAAAAATGCTTTCAGGATGAAAAGCATTCATTTTAATATTCGTGAATCGATATTTCTGAAAATCTGAATTCATTTCAATCCATTTCAATCCATTCTCGTTTGCTGGGACGTTAGACAAGAATCTGTGCTCCCCGCTTAACAATAAAACAAAATTTTAATTAGGCGTCATTATTATTTTATTTATTTTCTTGTGTTTTTAATTATATTTAATTATGTTTAATAAAACATTTGGATAATTTATATTAAATATTTTAAGACTGTGGAGGGCTTACTGACATATCGGCTAAGTTCAAAACGATGTGACTACGTAGTTTATCATTTGAGAATAGATGCAGATGACACTAGTGTACAAGGGCTTAATGATCTCGTAATATTTTTAACAATTTCCCATATTTTAAATTTATAAAAGATTCTCTAAAAATATCCTAAACGTCTTTGATTTTTTTCAAGTTTGCTTAGAGAAAGAAGAATTAGAATATTCCAGAATTCGCACATATATGAGGAGTTCTATGATTTTCTCTTTTAAAGTGTTCCAATTCATATAAAAAATTTGTAAAATTGTTTAAAAAGGTATACAATTACATAGAAATTTTGAAAAATTTTGAAACTGATTATAACAATTTTGAAAAATTATGTCAATGTCATTCTCAAAATATCCGACGAATTGGCTAATTATAGGTTCATCCTCATGAACGTGGCTGCTTGTCGCCAATTTTAAAATGAGTGTAGGCGGCGATATCGAACGGTGATTTTTGCCACCGTAAGTCCCACCAGATGCAAATGCCGGTGTGGCCGCATTACGGGCTTGTCTGCGAGCGTAAGAACATTTTCGCGTACGTTCAGTAAATATAATAATTACGCGCGCGTCGAATGTCATCAAGCGCGATACAATCGTTGAACATGTTCCGGAGTGCCATGTTTGCCATGAGTGAATAGCTTTCTCGGACGATCGCTTTTCCTTCAATGTGCGTTGACGTTTACTCGGTTGTACGATCGCACGATCGCACCGATTTTCCGAATATGTTCCTCGAGACGGAGCGTGTCAGTCGTGCGAACAAATGTAACGAGGCTCACGAGGGTTAAAAATTGCCGACCTGTCATTTTCGGCCATCCGTATCGCAGTGACTCCGTCGAGTACACTGCCAAGTTGATATCCTATTAGGGAAGAGCGGTTAGGCCTCAAAGTATACACATACATACATCACATACACACAACACAGACACACGCGCGCGCACACACACGCGCGCGCGCGCGCATTTTGCATTCGGCCGTACAAGTGTTCCGTAACTAACGGGAAGGGAACTTGGAGCTATAAATTTGAGAAGAATTGAGAATAATTGAAGCAAACACGATCATAATGTTGATTGCGATTCCCACGGAGGCGCCAAGATTTGAACTTACAGAAGTATTGTTGTTTAACACAAGGAAGTGTCGATAAAGGTACTATAAGATAAGAGGAGAAGGGGAAAGAAATATGACAATTACGTAAAAGTATATATTAATCAAAGTGTCAACATGTCAAGTTGCAAGCTCGCCGGAGGGCGAGACTTGCGTGCATTATGATACCTGTTAACGTCCAGTTAACGTCAGTAATCGTGATGATCCGCGTCGACGTCATGCATGGCACATGTTGTAATACGAAACGTCAAAGTTTGTGTTCAGTTCTGCCGTTGTAACGCGCATGATAGGGATCTCGGATGCCGATGATCATGGCGCAGGAGAACGAGGAGTATCCGCTTCACAGATGTATATTTCAAGGGGACGTGAAGACGCTGAAGATCTTGATTGGTACACATGATATTGCTGAAAAGGATAAACAAGGTTTGCTTCCTTTATAAAAATTTAATACTACAAGGGAGTTGATCATTTCCCGGTTAGACCAGTCTGTCAAAAACAAACCCAAGCAAAACAACAAAGCATGATAATGTCATTTTGAAGATATTTGACATCATTTTCATTGTGATGACTTATTGTTATGCTTGTGAACGAGTGACTGCAAACTTTGCTGATTTTTACATGGCCCTGCAATTTCAAATCAAATTGTATGTATGCTATATGATGGAACGTTAATCTCAAACAATGCTGTATGACACATTAGTCTCAGACAAATTTTAAGTTGAGCATAGGGATAGTTTTAAAAATATGGGAAGTCAAAATAGTTAAATTTCTAAAATTGTCCACAATAGATATGAAAAGAAAGTTGAAAGTTCTTGTATAACAATGAGATTTTGATTGAAATTAGCCAAAACGATTCTCTGACCGTCATACTTAAAATCCTCCATCTGCTTAATTTTTTTAAGAAAGTAAAACTATCCCACAAAAAGATTTTGCTGAATTTCTCGAAATGGATGCAAATACAAAAAACAGTTATTGCAATAAAAACTGTTTGTTCCAAAATTTTTGGAATTCTGCAGAAAGATATATTTATATACTTAAATCTTTCATGTATGTATGTTACAGGAAACACACCTTTGCATTTAGCTGTGATGTTAGGAAGAAAAGGTACGGACATCTTTTGTCTTATTTCATCGCATTAGAATGTTTAAAAAATTTTATTCCATCTGTTCAGATGTTAAAAACACGATATATAAACTGATAACGAGTTTTATATATACTCATAAAATTCAAATGTTAAAATTGAGGCTGTAAAATATTAAAATTAATTTTTAAATTGAAATAGATTGGATATATAGTTTGTTTCATTATGTTACAGCATGTGTTCAATTATTGCTTACACACGGGGCACCTGTAAAGGTGAAGAATCTAGCTGGTTGGAGTCCATTGGCCGAAGCAATTAGTTACGGAGATAGAATAACCAGTTCGTATGAAATAATAATAATAGATTTAGAAATTACCTATTTTGATAAGAAATATATTAGTTATAAAAAGAATAGTTAAAATTTAAGTTTTAATTTCTCTTACTTAACTTACATTTTGTGTAATGTATTGTAACATATTTATACAGAGAATATTTCACTTTTAACAAATTAGCTATTACTTAGATAATTTGAAAAAAAATTCCTAGTATAAAGCATTAATTTCAGTTTTTATAAGTTACAAGTGAATTTAAACATGCAGATGATCTAGTAGGAATGATACATCTTATATGATTCTATAATTATGATGCGTAAGATTAATTTAAAAATGTTTTTCATAGTATCATCTTTAGTACGTAAATTGAAGCAACAAGCGAGAGAACAAATGGAAGAAAGAAGGCCGAATTTAGTTGCTGCATTGCATCAAATGGGTGATTTTTATATGGAATTAAAATGGGATTTTCAAAGTTGGGGTGAGTTTCGATGAAATTGAGTGCTGATTAAATCCAAAACTATGAATAACTTATAGACACTAACATTTAAAAAACGTTTCCCTTTTATTAAAAATTGTATTCTATAAATGCCTATGAAAAAAATTAATATATACGCTTATGAAAACTAAAAAAGAATTTGTATATAATTATCGATATCCTCTTTACAAAAAATCTTTGAGAAGAAAATATATCTTATTAAGTTTATTACAAATTTTGTTAGTAATGATTCAATCAAATGACTTATTTTATTTTGTATATTCTGCATAATTTTTTATATTTCCTGTCCAATGATCAGCCAATAATAAATTCGTTTGTTCTTTTAGTACCGCTAGTCTCGAGAGTGTTGCCGTCAGATATATGTAAGATACACAAAAGTGGAGCTTCAATTAGGATGGATACGACTCTTGTAGATTTTAATGATATGAGGTGGGAGAGGGGTGACATATCTTTCATCTTTAATGGTGACCAAAAGCCTAGCCATTCATTGACTGTCCTCGACAATAAAGCCAAACTTTTCCAAAGAGTGAGATATGAGGTTAATAGTACATTAAATCCATTTATTTTCTTTATGTTTATGCTTTCACATGTGTAATATGCAAAAAACTTATTTTGTATATCCTTTTGTATACCTATAAATTTTATATTTTATATTTATACATATAATGAAAACTCTAGCACTTCGATAGATGTCTTAACATATACATACATAATAAATATTATTTTATGTTGAGATAGTTCTACAATGACAAACAGCAATCTAGGCAGTTATTAGATTTTTTTATTTATTACATCATTAATCTTGTACGTACATATATTAAAATTGTTACATTATATCGATATGTTATATTGAAAGAATCCTTTTTTTGTATTTAGGAAACAGAGCTTGAAATAGAGGATGAAGTTGATATTCTTATGTCTAGTGATATTATGGTAGCGCAAATGTCTACTAAAAGTATCACATTTTCTAGAGCACAGACAGGATGGATTTTTAGAGAGGACAAAAGGGTGAGCATGTTTCTGTATCGATATTAACATATTAATATGTCTAAATCTCTGCTGTGTGAAATAAATCACGAATAGGAAAAAGCCTTTAAAAGCCGACGCCAGTTATTGTTGCATAATCAATTTTATGATGTATTACAAAACTCTCCTCAAACGTTTCGACTCACGGTTAGGGTCCTCCTTAATGAAAAATTACGATAATTTAATAAAAATGTTACAATTTAAAACCTAATAATATTGATATTAACAGTAAACTATGTAATATATATATATATAGTATCATAGTTCCATATCATGTTTTCTTTAAATTCTTCAGAAGTTTTAATAATTTAGGGAGATAATAATAATTTAATCGGAGATATTTTATAATAACCAAATTAACTTAAAAATGACATAAAAAAATATAGACAAAATATTTTTAATTAATATATAATATTTTATTATTTATAATATTTTATTATAAATATTTAAAATTAGGAAATGGTAGGCGCTTTTCATGCTGATTTTTATCAAATCAATGGTATGGTATTAGAAAGTAGAAAACGTCGTGAGCATTTAAGCGAGGAAGATCTTCAAAAAAATAAAGCTATTATGGAATCCCTTACTAAAGGCAGCTCTCAAGGATTTAAAAATGGCGAGGTAATATTTTTGTTGTAACATAACATATATTATTGCTTTGGGACTTTTGTTTCTTGCAATTATAGTAAGTTATGAAACAAGAAATTACATAAATATTTTCTTCCAATATTCAAAATAAATTAGTTCTTTTTCAAGCTATTCATGTTTAAAATTAGTAAAACAGGAGCTAAATTTTTATTATATGCCATAATGTTTATTTTTCTAATGAATGTTATATACGAAAGATAAGAAAGAAAATATGTTATATTTTAAGATGTAATATGCGCGCGCGCGTGTGTGTGTATGCGCGCGCGTGCGTGCGTGCGTGCGTGCGTGCGTGCGTGCGTGCATGCGTGCATGCGTGCATGTGTGTATACAGTTAAAGGATTTTAATACAAAATAAAATAAATGTTTATTTACTTATTACTTATTACTTAGCCTCCTATGAGAAGAGCATCGTTGAATCCGCCACCGAAATCAAATATAACGTGGGATGAATACATCGTTGCTTCACCTGGTCAGTGTCCACTTCTAGGAAGAAATCTTGTTTATAAAGAAAGTAGTAAATCTTTCAAAGCTACTGTGGCAATGAGTCCAGATTTTCCCCTTACCGTCGATATGCTACTCAATGTTTTGGAAGTGATCACGCCGTTTAAGCATTTAAGCAAGCTACGCCAATTCGTACTTATGAAGTTGCCCCCTGGATTCCCAGTTAAGATCGACATACCAATTCTGCCTACAGTCACTGCTAAAATAACTTTTCAAGAGTTTGCCTTCCGAAATGATATAGATCCAGAATTGTTTCAAGTGCCATCAGACTACTTCGAAGACCCAATGAGGTAAAATTCACTTTCGATAAAGTAGATTAGATTACTGTATTATTTTATAGATTGCTCAAAAAATTGATACAATCCCAATTTATCATTTTTTTGTCTAAAATTCATCATTTTAGAGTATATTTTTTTGTAAATAAAATTAAAATTAAATAAAATTAAAAATAAAAATTAAAAAATTTTTATTTATTTGATATAAACGAAGATTATATTAAAAAATCTATAAAATATACAGCGATCTTTTTTATTTCTGACCTTTTGAGAACAGAACACGAATAAATTAAGTATCGAAATGTTTTGTTTTTTGCATTTTATTGTCTTAAGTTTGAAGCCACAATAATACGTTTCAGAAATTACGGTGCGTACCTAACTATGATGATGGTTCTTCATACCGCGTCATGTGCTCGAGGATAAACGTCAAGATAAAAATAAAAAGAACGTTGTCGGATTTGTTATTTTAACAAACTTTTTTTTCTCGTTAACAAATTATATGATCTTTGTTTAATTTAATTGTGTTATTAATAGAACAAATACAGAATTATTCACATTTTGACTTTGATAATTAACTTTTGACAATTCTAATAAAAATGATCCAACAGTGGATATTTATTTTTAGCATTATGCTTGCTTGACATTTTTTGCAGATTTTTTGTGATTGCCTTGCAAACACTTTAAAGGGGTTTAATTTTT
>NW_012130102.1:321878-328791 GCF_000143395.1 Atta cephalotes | reverse complement strand
ATATATATATATATATATATACAGTCGTCCGTGCAAGTATTTTTTATATCATTTTGCAGCTATTCACACTATAAATGACATTTTGTTTGGTACTAATCATTAACAATTGCTTTGCAGATTTCCAGACTTATGACGCTTCGACATCCTAATATTAATCAAGATCCAGCCTAGTTGGGGTCTGTTTTCTTCTATGCTAGGAGACAATCTGGCTTTCGTGATTTCAGACAGTCTGGAAAATATCTACGCAAGCCATTATGTTGTTCATTGAATAACTTGTCATCTTTTTATCACACTTAACAGCGAATCATACATGTCAAATCATACATGTTCGATAAGGAAGTAAAACTATAGAAGACAAAAAATCTGCACTAAATTCAGAGAAACTTGCATACTATTTAATACCTAACTCGATCAATCACGTTTGTCTACTTAATTTGTGAAGCATATATGTATAGAGATAAAGAGATCATTCATATGTTATGCTGCACTTTTAAAAAGTATATACTATTATACATACAATGAGTGATATGATCTGATATTTCAAAATATCACGTTTGGAATTTCCATCTCTTGACTCTTTGTGAATTAAATTAATTTCTCATAGAAAATCTTTCTTAAATCCATATCAGATCACGTATTGGAGATTAAGAATCGCAAAATAGAGATTAGAATTTAACCAATCGGAACAAACCCAAGACTAAGATTAAAGTTATATCTTTCGGTAAAATTTTAATCTCCAGTTTACAATCCTCAATCTTCAATGTCTGATTTGATATAGACTTTACAATTTTCTACCTGTTATTGAAATTATTGAATCATTGTATATCAAATTATAATTATTATTTATGCTCATATCTTCAATATACGTAAATTCTTGTTAGCAACGACATATGAAAAAAGTAACTTTGATAAACACGAAGTAAATATATTTCTTTTATTAGATCATAATCTGATCTTTTTATTATATCATAATCCAGCATGATTGCAGTGATGGGCCAAAGAGCTTAATAATCAAGCAGAATAGACTAGATGACTCTTGCTATGTTTGTATTCTACACTTTTCGCGAATTACCTACTTAATCAGCGAAGATAAATGTTCATATTTGTTTCTTCGCTATTTTCCTGAGCAATATCAGAGCTGCCATTCAGTAACTTAAGTCGCTTTTTGCCATTTTTTTTTGACAAAACGCTTTAATTTATTATATTTAAAATAAAATGCACTATATTTATTTTAGTTAATAAAACTATATTAGATGTACTTGTATTCTATCGTTCAAGACCTTGTTCTTTCCTTATTATAAACTTTCAAAGTACGAAAAGAATTTTCTATATGTTTATTCACATCCATTCTACAAAATCATTATTTGAGCTTCAAACCTTAGGCCATAAAAAATTGATCAATTACAGTCGAATATGAGAAGAATAATTAATTATGACTGATTAATTTCTTACGGCTTAAGACTTAAAACTTATTAAATAATGATTTATTGTATAGAAAGCCTATTAGAATCCAAAGATGGACCAGAGAAAATAAGAATAAACATTATTTCTTTTGCTTAAATAGTCTTAATTGAAAATTTAATAAAAAATATCACTTTTGGTCTACTAATGTTAATACCTGAAAGGTTATTTTTCACTTTTTCTGTCAAAAAACAGTCACTATTTCACTTTTTAAATATCTAATTGATGATTGGATGGCAGCGCTGCAATATTTTTACTATCGGAATTTCGTAAATACTATAGTGTTTAATTGATCTTGTAACAGAAGATTAGAATAGTCCAAAATGTATTCTTCAGTATTAATTGACAATTACGTAGTTTATACTATAACAATTGTAATACTTTCTTTTTCAGTATAAATACTGTTTTTAACGGAATTAGCTTTTAACCTTGCATGAATCAGTGCATAATGTCATCTTTAAATATAACGATTCGTACTCATACTGCATTCAGTACTAACTATCGTTTACGTAATTGTTGCGGCAACATGGAGTATTCGATAATTTTGTAGCAAATTTTATTTTCAGATTTTTGATTAAAATCTGATTGTATGTCATACTAGCTTTTTAATATAAACATCTTGGCAGTTTAACATTATATTAAAATACTGCATGCAAAAGAATAAATTCAAGCTTGTTACAAAAAATTACATGAAAAACAAGAATTTAATTATCTATTTCCATTCACGAGGATTATTTACGAAAAATGATTCAAAATTTTGATTTTATATTTAATTTACGAAGGAACTTTCCAGGCCTGCAATTACAAGGTCTTTCGGCGTCTTGATATAGAATAAGGTTTAACTCATTATAGTATATACTCAACATAGTTTCGAACTTTGTAGATGCAGGTTTTTAGCACTTTATGTACATAAGATCATAAACGCCCCAAAATAATGGTTGGACTTAAATGCAACTTTTGGCTTGACTTTTATGTTGATTCCTATTGTTGATTTCCTCTCGCTCGCATTTTAGAATGCATTTATGTTGAAACAGTGATAGAAACTAAGAGAGCGGCGATAAGACTGGTGACCACAATTCTATCTTTTGAAAATAGTTTATCTCAGTTAACAACTAAAATTATACTAAATATCACTTCTATAAACACATCAAAGAAAGATAGAATTGCTTAAGCTTCTAGCGCCTTGTCGCTGTTTTTAAAGTTTCTATTATTGCACCAACATAAACGTACCATTAGTTACGCGCAACGGCAGTTTATTGTTGAGAATGATAAAGAGAGGGATATATGTATATCTGATTATTATTTTAAAATGTGAATTTAAGGCACGTCTCAGATAGTAAAGTAATGTCATTTGTTCTTATTTTGACACAAGAACTTTTAAAGACGTCACTCATAAGCTTTCCTTAATAAGCGTTTTAATTTATATAGTCGAGGCATCAATGACCGCAGATCATATTGCGTTATATTTCATGGACGCTATTATTTAAAGAATGCAAAAGTATGAGTGCGGGTTAATTTCCCTCGCTACTGAATGATTGTTGAACAATCACAATGAGATCTAACTTAATGATGTTTTTATGTTATGAACTTTTATGAATAATAGAATAATAACAGATTTCGAAATAAACGAGTGAGTTTGACTATTATTCAATTGTATAAAATTCTATTATGTTTTATTTAATATAAAGTAATAATCATGTTGATTGTACATGTAATAAAAAACATAAAATATCAATATCGGTATTTTTTATATCGATTGCAATTCTTGATCACCAAAGGATCATCCATAAAAATATCAAAGGCGTTAAAGCCGTAAATGTATGCAGAATGTGTATAATGTGTGTCGCGTGTTACAATTTTTATCTTAGGATTTTGAGAGTTTTAATATTTTGAAAATCTCCCTTACAAAAATCTAATACTGGCCAATTTATTATTAAAAGACAATAATTAATTATTTATTTACAGTATTAAAAAGTACTGAAAAGTAGTGTTTTTCATGCTTAAAATAAGTAATTAATTACTATCGTTTGGTAATTGCGTTAGATTTCTATAAGGAATGAAAACTTTTTTTTTAAACAATATCCTTAACAAATATATGAGATACACCTAATACAGTATCTCAATATATCTTTATCTTATGTTAACTATATCTCTGATCTCTATTCTTATATCTTTTTAATTGATTGATAAAACCTCCTTTCTATTGAAACCTTGAGCAATAATGAAAATTTTTTTAACCTAAACATTTCAACTGTTAATTATAGTTCTTAAAGATAGTCTTGTTTGTTTTAGAAAATGAAAATAAACTTTGAGATTTGAAAAAGTCATAATTCGTCGTTCGTATAACTATATTCTTGCTCAACGTCATGATTTGATTTATAATTATATAAGTTTTGCCGAGGTGTATTGTTATCTTAATAAAGTTTAGAATAATATTCCTCCTATTTTACTTCATTCTTCCTAAATATTCACGTGTCTCATACATAATATTACTGACAAGAAACTTTTGCATATTTCATTTAAATGTTTATAACGTGAACAAAATTATTCCAATTGGAAAAATTTTTCTTCGAATAATTTTATAAAGAATTTCTTAGTCGAGGGTTAATTTAAATTAATACTTTAATATTAATGTAATACGAATAATATTTGATAATAATTGCTAATAGACAATTTAAGAGACTATGTCAATATTATATGTGTAAAAATCATAATACGAGTTTTTATATTATGGCCTAAGGATTAATTTCTTGTTCTTTTTTAATGCGTCTAGTTTTAGAATTTAGACACCGCCATTTTCTAGATTAACTATAATATGATGCAACGTTCAAGTTGATTAATATCTATGCAATTTATTAATACATAAATGAATTTAATTTAATAATTTATACATAAATATTTTGCTATCACAAATTTGTTAAAAATAATAAATGATGATTTGGTAAAAATATAAATTTTTTGTAACTAACTTGAAACATAGAGCACATTAATCATTTCATCAATTGTTTAAGCGACGTTTCACGTTTACTTTATGACACATTTTAATTTATGAAATATTGACAAAGTCTTTTATACAGTCCTTATACAAACTTCAGAATTAAAACTCTTACTTGAGAAATTGCTTAGTGTTTTTTACTTTTATTAAATAATACGAATTTAATTTTATGAAGAAAGTAACTTTCGTAGTTACGTTCACTTTAAAGATCAGTTCGAAGATCGATCCAAAGGGTACGTGATCACAATTGCGGCACGTGGGAATGAAGGGGCGTACAGAATCGTTACGTGTATTGTTTCGTGACACGCGAGTCCATTAATCGCCATGTGATGCGAGCACTGTCATCCCTTGAGAGTGAGTTGCGGCGTTACATGTCGCGCGATCTTGAGCTACTTGCGATCAATTTTACGGCCTTCTCTTTGACTGACGCAGCCGAAACTAGGAAATCGTGCGTGAACACACGAAGCACGTGCTTCTTTTTCAATAATGCAGCTATATTACTATTTTTAATAATCAAAATGGCTAATGATTTTTTATAAAAATTATTCGAGTCAATACAGTACATTTTGTAAGATTTGTCGTGACTTTTATTGCAATAAAAATAATTAAATGGATCAAATCATTTTTTTCTAAAAAAAAAATGAAAAAGAAGTTTTATGATATATTTAAAATCTTGAGCACACTATTTTTTTTATTATATACTACTATTTTCGCAAAATAATGACTTATTTTTTTTTTTTTTTTTTATTTAAAAAAATTACTCAAATTTATGAAATTATTTTCTTAGCTTTTCCGTGACTGTTACAATATATTGTGTATAAATGATTAAAATATATGACACAATATATTTACTATGCACTTCTTAAATAAACTATACTGAAATGAAAAATGATCGATAAACGACTTAATAAAAATGAATAATAATAATAATAATAATAATAATAATAAATTAACTTTATGAAAAAATTTACTGTTCTCTTATTACGAAATATTGTTTGCTCTTTTTAGCGCAAGAGCGCATATACATATATATGTACAATACGGAATTAGGATGGTTACATAGATACTGATAAAGTTTCCGGGAAGAGAAAGTTTGTTGTCTTTCAGATTATAATTGCGAAAGTTCCGACGGCTTTTTGCATTTATGACATGTATGCACTTTGCGTAAGACTGACATTTCTAAAAAAAATACAATGTACTAGAACAATAATACTCTGTTCTTGAAATTAGCAGAAATGGAATTTCACAGAAATTTGTCTAAGAAAGGAATGCAAGATAAGGAAACAAGATTAAACGTTTTTACTTTTATGACACATTTTAATTTACGAAATATTGTCAGAGTCTTTTATACAGTCTTTTATACAGTCTTTATACAGTCTTTATACAAACTTCAGAATTAAAAGTGACTGTACAATAAAGAGAAATTAATCTTTTAAAAGAAATAAAATAATTTGAAATAAATTATAATTTTGAGAAACATTTTCAATGTTTCTAACACATATAGAAAACAGTATTATAACATTGTATTCAAATAAAAAAAAATATATATATATATATAAAAGAAATTTCTTTTTAGCATTTTATAGATACAGAATCAAAAGAAAAAATTAGAGTAAATTCTTTAAATAATTGAAAGTTAACAATTTTGACAAATTCGAAAACATTCGATTGAATACTTTTTCTTATTTTTATTTTTGATATTAAATATCAATAAGTATAAAAATTCAAAAATTAAATAAATTCTACTAAAGAGAGATTGATATGAAATCAAATAATATATTTTTATTTATCTTTATTTTTTTTTTAATATAATTACGTAATAATAGAAATCAAAATTTGCAATTAAAATAACAAATACTTCTTTAATTCGTGACTACAATTTCTTAAAAAAAAAAACTACTATTGCAAAATGCTGTGACTCTGCATATAGACATGGGGACTTGCGAGATACTTATATAACATCCTCAGAAACTATTGTATGTGTATTTGAACGGAAAAATGTAAAGCGGAAAGATAGTTTCCATACCTTTGGGCGTTGGGCGTGTCTTACCGATTCTTGTCAATGTCCTTGTCAGCGCGGCTCTTAAGAGCGACCTAAGCTTAAACAACTGAGACCACCTTGAAGCATGAAGAGGGGCATATTGACATGATGTTAGAGGAGAGGATATATAGAGGTTTTGCACACCAGAATGAGAACAGTCTTTACGTGTCTTGAACACTGTTTCTCCGAAAAATGCAAGTAGTGACATCGGCAACATGAAGTTGTTCTTTATTGTAAGTAAATTAAATATTTTTTTTTCAAATTCAATTAAATCATTATTAAAATATTAAATCTTTTTCAATATTGTTCCTTACAACCAATGCGAATTTGCTCACGATGATTCATCGCAAATTATTATAATAATAAGGAATAAAGTTAAAAAACACGTTCACTGATTGCATGTAACTTTTCTGATT
>NW_012130102.1:319136-321858 GCF_000143395.1 Atta cephalotes | reverse complement strand
TGATTACTTATGAAAGTATTTTTACTATCGACAATAGAAATTATAAACAAAATAGACGTATCAATTATCGCGATAAATGCAAAATCTGTTATAAATTTTCGCAACGCGAGATAGAAGTTAAAAGATCCAACGATATTAATAAAACAGATAAGAATGCATTTTCGCAGGATTAAGTATCACTTTGTTATTGTTAATCATCAAGCATCCATACTATAATACAGAGAGAATGTCATGTAAAAAAAACCTATGCATAAATCTTCTACATTTAAGAGTACACTGAGTAATGGTAAATTAAACTATGAAATTTGACATTAAACCGCTTAATTCAGCTTAATGTCAAGTAATTTTTTATTAGTATGAATTTTATAATTCTTTTAATTTTCAACATTAAATATACCAGTACTCCATGTGAGATATAATAATATAATATATAGATAAAAAAACATTCATAACAGGCGAATACATATAATACATTTTAAATTATTAGTATATTATATTTAATGTTATATTAACACTTTGCGATCTGCGTATACACATCACATAGTGACAACATGACACTACAAACTACGGCTATACGAATTAAACCGCAAATTGAAGCGCAAATTAAACAACGGTGAACAGCAGTGCTTTAATCATGTCATTTAATTATATATACAATTGTTTTTGCATTACCAAATACTGCAATTAAAGTAATTACTATATATGTTTTCAGATATCGACTTTCAGTCTAATTGCAATATGCCGCAGCGCGGATGAATCCACGGATGAATTAAAATTACTCACAAAATTATCGCCGGTAAGCAGTGCACAAAATGTATATCCGGATAATACACGGAATCAAGGAGATTTGGTTGAATCTGCGAGTGATCGAAGTAAGAAAATAGCAATACCTTATTCATACTTACATATATATTTTATCAACATTTACGCATATATATAATTTATGATGATCTTATGCATGATTGACATTTATTATGATACTTATAATTTATTTATCATTATTCATGAACTATGGACTTATTTTTATTTACGGATAAAAAAGTTGGAACAGTTCTGCTTACAACGATTAAACGCGCGGAATAATTCAAGGAGATCGCTAGCGCATGACTATACGATCAAACTTTTTTGATGTGACAATTTAATGGCACCTTCGTTGCATAACATAATAGGGTTTATTGTACATGGACATTATTCCATGATTACATTAATTATTCTGTAATTTTTGAAACATAGTTTGTTGCGTGAGATTCTTTTGAGAGTTGCAGAAAATGCGGAAGTACGCATACTGAAGTATTTTCTTTGAAGTGAATCATTTCTATTTCTTCCCGAGGAGGAAGTCCTTCGGGTGGCTCGTCATATTAGCATCTTATTACAACCTGCGATGTTTTTTCCGTTTTTGTAATGGGAAGCACCCGACTTTCAAAGTCGAGAGCGTGAGAATGGCAGTGACACACTTACTTAATATGCTGATTACTCATCGCACTACTATCCTTACATCGTGCGGAATTGCGATCGATTATTATACCTTTATCACGTTTATTTTTTTCCCGTAATCTGCACGTGTTTGAATTTCCGCAATTCGTAATTAAATTCTAACAAATACGCATGATGTACATAATTGTATCATTAATTTTGTAAACTCTATCGATTACCGAGGAAGAATGATGTACTCGTGGGAAGTCTACACAAATTTTAAACCGTCTCATTTCGGAAAACTTTAATTTTACACGTTTTTACACAAAGTTAAATACTGACCGAATGTATTAAAAATTTATATTTGCGAGTATTTTGTTTTTTTTTTTAATTTATTATTTCTATTTTTTCTTACATGATCTGATCTCAAAGAACAAAAATTTCAAAAAAAAATTTTTTTTAAATCACAATCTTTTAAATTTTAAATATATCTGTAAAATTAATCTTCATAAAAAACTATAATTTTTTTAGAAATTGAGTCTTGATTTCAGTTATTATTCATTCATATAAAATATCGTAATTTATCATTCATATAAAAAAATATTTGTGCTAGCGTTTCATATAACTAAAGGTGGATATCCTGGATCAATTGGAGGATATCCCGGGGGATATCCTGGAAGATATCCCGGAGGATATCCATATGATACGGGAATCATTGGATCCATTTATCCTAGTACATCATATCGTGGTAGCAACCTGATTCCAGGATATGGAGGTTATCTTGGGCCAGGAGGACTCATTGGCGGCGGGTAAGATTTGATTTTATCAAATTTTTTATTACAGAATGATATTTAGAGAAGAACAATATTTAGGTATTTAAAATATGAGTACATACTCTTTAAAGTTTAAATTTAATTATAGTTACAATTAATAGATATCAATAGAATTTACTATGGCCGCGATCCTATTCACGCTCACAATGCTTAAAAATTGTTTCATCCTTGTTGTTTGTCAAATGTTGAACAAAAAGACAAATAATGCTCATGAACGTGTCAGCATGAATCAGATCTATAGCCTATATGTGTTGTATTTATTTTAAATATTAATATTAATATTAATATTAAATATAATGAGTATATTTTCACAATTTTTATTCTTAGACTATGTTTAAGAAACAAATAGATAAATATGAACAAATAAAATAATATAAGGATTTATATTATTATTATATATATATATATATATATATATATATATATATATGTATATTATGCATATTGTGTGTGTGTGTGTGTGTGTGTGTGTGTGT
>NW_012130102.1:309005-312605 GCF_000143395.1 Atta cephalotes | reverse complement strand
GTATATATATATATATATATAGAGAGAGAGAGAGAGAGAGAGAGAGAATTTAGAAATAGCATCTACAAAAATCTTTCTTAGTTTTACATCAAACTAAATATTGAATAAATAATCGTAATGAATTTAATATAAGTTTTATAATTTTTATCAACTTAGAAAATTGTCATTTTTATAAATAATGTAGGATAGCATATATTTTAAATAATTTAAATAATAAAAAATGATGCAATATGTACAGAATTCAAAAGCAATAATGTTAGGAAAATTATATCTACAAAAAAGATGTTTTTGTAAATATTTTTATTTCAAATTTCTTTAAATTAATCAAATATTAGCAGAAAATTAATTATCTGTCTGTCCTTTAAGCAGCTACAGGATAAATTAATTTAATAAAAATGATACTAGAAAAATTTGTTATTAATTCAATTTTTAGTTTGAAGGTTTTATATATTCTATTAGCTTTGGTTATTTTTATTGATTATTTCGGCAAATATCTTTAGTTTGGCTATCCATCAACTAACCAGCAGCTGACGGACAGGCAATGCCAATATCCTATATTTATTTCTATTCTCTAGCAGAAAATAAGCTCTTTTTAGAACGATCACAACTTAAGCTTAATAAGTTAGTGTTACACTCTTCATTTCGCCTTTCTTCTTCGCTCGATGTTGGTCTTAACTGGAACATTCAAAAAGCCAAGATTGGATTGATATAATGCCTCTTTGAGATAATCAATATTGCCAAGTTGATTTATATCGAGCGTTTTTACAACAAATTTGTTGTCTTGTGTATCACATGTGTCGCATGCATATGGAACAGGAGTAGCGGACGGGAACATAAGTTTCATCTTATTGCTGTCCACCTCTTTGCCAGGACAGTATGGTACGAAGATAACAGGAATGAATCCCAATTGCCCAATGATAGAGGTGAGAGTCGAGCTGGTTGCTACGTTTGTGTTGTTATTCGGCTCGACTAAGTAACAGGGACATGCTTGTGAATTTGGCCCTACAGGTAACGATAAGGGCTTGACGTTGATGGAGCTGGGCGGCTGAACCCGTATACCGTCGAGAACGGGATTCACCCGGAATGTCTGCTCAAGGCGTGCATTTACCTGTCTGTTCGGAGCAGAGGAAGGTCCATCCGATTGAAAGGACACGTTAGAAATCAATTTGTCATTCGCATCGGCAGAATTATTATATTGTCCATCCACATTAAATTTGTTTTCTTGTTGTTTTAATTTATCAGATTGATCTAAGCCTTTAGGAGGCTTTTGCTGTTGTGAGTTAGAAAATGGATAAAATATTGATTTTTGATACTGATCCCGATCGTGCACAGAAAATTGCTTCAAGTTATTTTTCGGAGGTTTCTTTATTTGTTGTGATCCTGTATGTATCAAGTGATCATAAAATTGTGAATTCGATTTTAACACATCTGTATATTGATCTTCGGTCTCATATTTCAATGATGACGGTGTCAGATCTGTTTGCAACAATGAATTGATTTTATTTGCGTTGTAGATAGTTTCTTTTTCCCCATAGATTGACGATGTGGATTGAGTTCCGTATTGAGGTCTATGCTTTATATATAAAGATGTATTAACTTTTGTTGGATGTGACAATTTCGATAATTTGATATCCTTTAGAGTATAGCCCGTATGTGAAGAATCAGTTTTATTATTAAAACTATATTTCGAGATGGAGTTATATCTGTCTGTGTCAAATGACTCAGTGGTAGGATAATTTATTGAACTTTTATGCGAAGGTTTTCTTGTTGGTTTTATTCCGGGTATATAATCTGGATCACCAGGCCATGGTCCATTAGGACCCGGGGAACCGGTTGGCCATGGTCCGTCAGGACCATCAGGACCAACGCCACCGATACCTCCAATGCCACCAATCGGACCTACACTTCCCACTGGACCCTCAGGTCCTATTGGCCCTTCTGGATTCTTTGAATCTTCTATATATTCTGGATACGTAGGATAACTCGGATAACCTACATGGATGTAATCAGAACAATAATGAATAAATTATTATTATATATTCAAATCTTATACAAGAACTAATGTTTGACAAGAATAATATTTTTATAATTATAATAATTAAATAATCTTAATACCTGGTTTACTCGGCTTGAAAGAAATGCTTGGCCTATTTGGTATAGTAGTAATCCCGGGATATAATAAATCATCTGGTTTACCTAGTGACTCAGATTGTAAAGGTACATTAGGTGTTTCTGATGTAACAGGATAAATAGACAATCCAGGATATGATGATATTGGTTTTTCTAGATTTTCTGATATTTCTGATATACCGAGAGTGCCAGATGTGCTAGCGATACTAATTCCTATGTGTCCTGGATATGATGTTCCCGGTTTTCCTTGTGTTCCCGGAATTCCTGATATACCAGGATACGTTGGGTATAATTCGACTATTCCGAGAATGCCTGGAGTTCCTAGAGGTCCAGGATACGATGTCATTCCTGGTCGTCCTGGTGTTCCTGGTATCCCAAGTATACCTGGAGTACCAGGGATGCTAGGAGTCCCAGGATATCCTGGATATGATGGTGCTCCTGGTTTTCCTGGAATGCTTGAAATTCCAGTTAAACCAGGAGTTCCTGGATATCCAGGATATGCTGATGTTTCTGGTATGCTAGATATACCTGGAGTACCAGGAGTTCCTGGATGTCCAGGATATGACGGCGTTCCTGGTTTGTCTGGTTTTCCTGATATGCTGGAAATGCCAGCAACGTTAGAAGTTCCAGGATGTTCGGGATACAACGAAATTTCTGGCTTTCCAGGTAATCCTGAAATTTCGATTGTGCCATGAATGTTAGAAATCCCTGTATGTTCGCCGGGATGTAATGACGTTATTGGTATTTCTGATATTCCGATTATATCAGAAATACCAGGTGTGCCCAGATAACCTGGATGTGGAAGTAATCCAGATGTTTCTAATGAACTAGAAATATCAAATATACCCGCGTGACCAGGATATTGCGACGTGCTTGGTGTTTCTGGTACATCGGATAAGTCTGGAGTCTCTGGATACGGTGATGTTACTGGTTTTCCTGGTACGCCTGCGATAGCAGGTGTTCCAGAAGTTCCTGGATGACCTGGATATGATGGTTTTCCTGGTATGCCTGAAATCCCAGGTATCCCTGGAGTACCAGGAATTCCAAGAGTTCCTGGATACCCTGGATATGACGGTATTCCTGGCTTTCCTGGCGTGCCTGGAGTACCAGGAATACTAGGAGTTCCTGGATATAATGGTTTTCCTGGTCTGCTTGGAATTTCGGGTGTTGCTGAAGTACCATGAATGTCAGGAATCTCTAGATGTCCTGGATATGACGGCGTTCCTGGTTTTCCTGATGTTCCTGGAGAACCAGGGATGCTAGGAGACCCTGGTTTTCCTGGTGCACTTGAAATACCGGCTATGCCAGGAATACCCGGATGTCCTGGATATGACGGCGTTCCTGGTTTTCCTTGTGTGCTTGAAATACCGGATATGCCAGGAATGCCAGGATATGACGGTCCTGGTTTTCCTGGTTTTCCTGATGTACTTGGGATACCGGATATGCCAGGAATACCCAGATGTCCTGGAT
>NW_012130102.1:294821-305628 GCF_000143395.1 Atta cephalotes | reverse complement strand
AAATATCGGGTATGCCAGGAATTCCCGGATGCCCTGGATAAGACGGTATCCCTGGTTTTCCTGGTATTCCTGGAGTTCCAGGGATGCCAGGAGTCCCTGGATGCCCTGGATATGACGGTGTCCCTGGAATTCCAGGTGTCCCTGGAATTCCAGGTGTCCCTGAAGTACCAGGAATGCCAGGAGTCCCTGGATGCCCTGGATATGACGGTATCCCTGGAGTACCAGGGATGCCAGGCGTCCCTGGATGGCCTGGATATGACGGCGTTCCTGGTTTTCCTGGTGTACTTGGAATACCGGGAATGCCCGGATGTCCTGGAAATGGTAATTATAATGTATTGAAATAATTAAAATTATTATTGAAAAGTTGATTATTAAAGGGATTATCTATAAAGTATGTGTCAAGGCTCTTTTTTGATAGTATGTCAGGGAATGAAAATAACTTGTTACTTATAATGATGTATAGTTACAATTTATTTTTTTTTTGTTAATTTTATTGATAACTGCATCATTTTTTTTCTTTGATAACTGTGACAAAGTTATATTTTTTCGGTAACGATAATGAATTTTACAGTTACTGTTATCATTATTTTGCACATGATATGATTGAACACAAGCTACTCATAACATTTGAGACTAGAAAGCCCCTATAGGTCCGTCCTCTGTAATTGGCGATCATTGATTTTAAAAAAGTATTAAGAAAATAACGAAAACTTACTTTCTTACATATCGAATTAATTTAAAAAATCAATAACTAGTAATAATAACTTGTTTTTTTTTCTACTCGGTAACGAATAATTGTAACTTATTTTAAAAAATAACTTTCCATTTCCTGTAGTATGTTATATATTTTTGAAATTTGTTGTTTTGATAATCATTGTTTGCAGAATTTTCACAATGATCCTAAACAAATAGTTTTTAAATGACATGCATAGTGAAGAAATGAATATGAGTATTTTCGTTTCAATTATATATATGTATTATTATACATAATATTATTTAAATATTATATTTTGTATAATATTATTTCTCTCTCTATTTTATATACTCAATTGTACATATAGTGTGTTTCATTTTAATCATCCTAGGCAAATATCTCGAAAAATATGGAAGATACAAAAGAATTTCAAACAAAAGTTGTATGGTTTCAAGAGAGACATAAGATGGTATCATTGATTTGATCTTGTATGGCGTTATTAAGGTCAGAGCAAGGTCTTTGACTTTTTTAAACGGAATCCTCAAATTTTCATTACATATTCTTATAGCTTATCTCGAGAGCTTTCCAAAACATTATAATTAAGTTCATTTTTATTAAGTACTTTGCGAGTTTTAAGGCTTAATAGTTACAATACTATCGACATTAAGTATTAAATATTTGACTAAAATATCTGACCGACGGCTAAAACCTCTTTAATGTTGTTCAGGATTATTAAGCTCATTGGAGATTTCTATTATTTTCATTTTTACATAAAAATGAATTTTCAGTGCAAAAATAAGAAAAACAACCTCCAGTTCCAGCGCCAATTTCCAATTGCCTGATTATCATTTGTTTACTTTTTTTACTCTTAATTGTTTATGTCGACAATTACGATCTATAAAAACATATTTTATATATTTCTATTTTATCTACATTGATAAGATTTCTTAATTAATAATAATATTAAATGTAGGGGTATCTTCTTATTTGATGCTTCAACATTCAATCTGACAGTCAAAGTTTTAGTATTATTTCTGTTATCGTCTAATTGTAATGATTTTTATGAAAAAAATACAGTATCAAATGTTACTCTTTTTTTTAATTTTTAATACATCTTTTACTCTCTAATACATTATGAAGTTTATTAATAATGTAATTAATTTTATATATAATATTGCTCTATATATATGTTTTATGATGTAATTTTAAATACATTGTTACTAATATTATATATAATATAGTATCTAAAATTTTTATACCTGATGAGTTAGGCCTATAAGGAGGTCGAGTTGGCTTTGCTTGAATTATTGATCCGCTTCCAATAGGTGCTGCTTAAAATTTCAGGTGATATTTATTTTAATAATACATTCATTTGCAGTTTTTATGTATAATATACATAACCTGACAATAAAGTTCCCAACTATAGTAGAGAAACACAGATATTACACATAATAAAGTGTTGTATTTTATCTTTAAAAAAAAATAAATTTATTTTATACAATAGAACTCTTTTAATATTATTTTTTATCTTTTAAACTTTAAAGTAATTCTTCATAACATGCATGCATTTTACATCTTTGATACAAACCGTAAACCTTTTTTTGAAATTTGGAATGCTGTTTCCAAAAGCTCTAAAATATTTTGAAAAATAAATATTTTCAAAACATCGAGGATTTTTTAAAGGAATGACTGCACTAAACAGAATTGCAATTATAGACTTTAAAAAAAGTTTCGAATATCTAATAGATATATTAAATGTGTTGACATCATGGGGAACGACTTTAATTTAAAAAATACAATATAATGTTTGTTATGAGATATTTGTATTTTTTTTATTTCTGCAGACCTGAAACTTTACTGTCAGATTACATATGGTATATCTTTATTTACATACTTCCTTCACTTGGTGGAATGTTCGTGTATTGCGCACACACCATGGGGAAATGTAATTCTCGCCATGATGTAATCAGACCATGATGCTCGTGATGATCATGTTTGCCTTCGTTTTCGTGATGTTCGTGCTTGTGAAGGAAAAGTTCCACGTCCTTCCCTGGTTGAACAACGCGATAACCCCATCCGTCACTGATATAAAACGTTGTTTTTAGGTGGCCAAAGGGATCAACGTAGCCGTAACATCCATAGGTAATCCCATGTAGGCCACGTATTTCATGATGAAATTGTCCATCTGGATTAACATCGTAACCATATTTGTATGCATCTGTAAAGTACAATAATCAATTGTAATTGCAACTTGTTATATCTAAATTTTGACCATAAGAAAAAGTGAAACCTATAATTTTTACGTCTCATTTTAGATAGCATTTTATATTAAAAATGGAACATTAAAATTATGGACTCACTTTATTTATGTGTCAAATTCTTTATTATCTATATTTCTTTCATTATCTTTAAGGCTTTTGGACTTGCCTGCTTCAAAGTTTTGGCTTAAGTACTGAATTTTTTGTTCATCGCTGATGTTTAAAATCACTCCGCTATCTCGATTGGTTGTTAATTCCTGAGTGAGTTGCGACATGGAAGTAGCAATCACCTGAAAAATAATTGTTTTTTATTATTTGCAAAAAATCGAATTTATGTATATGTTGTAAAACTTTTTTAACTTCTTTTATAAAACTTTATTCAATTTTCTTCATAAAATATATTTAATATAATACACAAAAGAGTAAAGAATGTTTTCAATAATAACATTTGAGTTTTAAAAAAAATTATTATTTTTTAAGATAATTTATTCAATGAAAAAAAGGAATAATGGTGATAGTGGATAAAAATAAATAATGAAACAATTATAGAAGTTAGAATTGAAATCGAAGAAAATATTATTCCGTCCACACTAGTGGAACTAGTGATATCGTATTACGTCATCAATGATTCTAATGACAATAAAAGTATTTAAATTTTTATGATTAATAAAAATTATGATTAATAAAAATTTAAAAGTATGCATGTTTCATATGCATAGATAGTATTTTTCAATGTTTATTTATAAAGCTATAATTATTTATGTAAATTCGCGTGAACTACATTTATTGTTAGTTATCATATATGTTATCTTTATGCAGAAGACTCTTTTTTTAATAAGAAACAGTTGTTAATCGCGATAATTTGCTTTGTCCACGCACGTGACATTTCCAATGAAACATGATGTATTTATTGAGTTGTGTTTAAAAACAGTTGGCCTTTAATATCAATCGGTAGAATTAAGTATTTGATGCGATCTGCAAGCGCATATCGTGAAATATCATAGTTGGCATTTCCAGTTTCTGTAGTTAGAGCGATTTGTAATTCTCAGCTATTAATTTTCCAAACATTGTGAAACTAGCAACAACTGTCTAAAGTATTTTAAATATAAATTATGCTTCGATTGTGTAGAAAAAAAGAAAGGAAGGAAGAAAAGGGATGAAAATAAGAAAGAGAGAAAAAGAATTTTATTCAGAGACTAGACAAAAATCTAATAAGTTTCGTCTTCATTTTATACAATATATGTATTAGGTGTAATAAAAAGAAATCCATTATTTTTCCATTCAATTTCATACAAAAATAATGGATTTCTTTTTACTACATCTAATATATATATATATACATTTAGCATTTCTTGTAACTTTATGTGTATGTATTATTTGTTTAAAAAGTTAAGCATTATCTTAAATGTAATATATTTGCGATATTTATACATACTTATGATTTGTTTCATCAATTTATGTCAATATACTTAAAATTTCCATTAACAGGTTTATTAACCTTAAATTTAGACTTATAATGAAATATGTATTACATATGTTTTTATCATGTTTATGGATGACATAAAAAATACTTAATATAAATTTTATATAAAAGTTAAAACAAAATCAATACTGCGTGTTTAGATATGTATATATTTCTTTTAGCAGAAGATTTATCAATAATTAAGGGACCATTTTTTATTTTTGAAATATTGCTATCATTTTTTGATGAGTAATATGCTTTCACTTTTTTAGACGTGATCGACTAACTGTTACTCTCTCTATCGTTTCTGATCTCAATGAATTATCTGTTTTATATAAGCGAAAGTCGAAAGCGATCAATGACTAACAGTAGAAATTCTTATTCAATTTTCAATCTGCATGAGATAATAATTTAGAAGGATTTTACATATATATCGTTCACATACGTTATATTATCATTCGTATTACACATATATTCTCGAACATGTGTGTAGTTTCAGTACAGTAATGCGTAAAAGTAATGATATATAATTTTAAAATATAATTTTAAAATATAATTTTATATAATAGATGCATCATATTGAATGCAAGATTATTTTAATTTAATTGAGATCAAATTTAATTGATTGATATATATATATAGATTTATCTTTTTCTCAAATTTTTGATTTCTTCATGATTCGCATATTTATTTTCTCTCCATGTATGTGCATGATATAAAACGATGGTTTTATGCACTCACGTTCGCGAATTTATATGCATATCCTTTCCTGCATACAGAATATATAACGGAGAAGACGGTTTGGTCTTTTGAATTTATTTGAATTTTGTGGATAAAAGAAAATTTATTTAAATTTTACTTAACCTACTTTAAAGAATTCAAAGTCTTCAAATTATAGGCAAGTATAGTTTATAAAAATAATTGTAATACTTTTTGTTTTTCATTAAAAAGTATCTAGAAAAATGAATTGGAGAAAAATTTATTTTAAATAAAAATTTATTTCTGATTTTAAATGCAATTATTTAAACAATTAATTAAAAATTTAATTAGATAAACTTATGTCAATTAATAAAAATTATAACTTAATTACAATAAGTAACTAAATAAAGTAATTTATAATAATTAGTTAGTTTTATAATTGCTGGAATATGTCAAGATCATATCTCATGTTGAGATGATTAAAGATGCATTAAAGATGCAAGTAATCATATCGTATTTAACATAAACTGTTCGTCTAGTTGAAAATATCTCAATCTTATCAATGCAGTTATCGTTACAGTATTGCCTATCTAAGAAGATTTCTATGAACTTCTTATTTAATTAAACTTTTTTAATTCTAAATATATTATTTATATTTTTATTCACGATATTTCCATACACGATAATAAATTTTTTTTTAACTGTTATTAAATTATTATACCTTCTCCCATTTATGCTATTCGCAAGGCATATTACTCAAAATATTTAAAAACTATAATAGGATATATCAAATAATGAGAACAGATAATGAGAATCATACAGTGCGCAAAAAAAAAAAAAATATAATTATCAAAATTTACGTATTATGAAGATATACTGATTGTCGGTTTTTTTTGAAGATATAATGATTGTCTAGTTTTTTTTGCGGCGATCACTGTACATTATTATTTGATAATTATATTTTTTTTACGACCGATTATCGCGCTGTATTAATGCTCTCATTGCCTGATATATCCTATTATAGTTTTTAAGTTTGAGAGCTTAATTAATATTTAAAGTTTACATTTTCAAAATATTCTTATAAGAATAATATTTTTATAAGAATTAAGTAGAATTATATTTATAAAAATTAAATAAAATTAGAAAGGATTATACAACTATAAGAATAATATTGTGTAACAGCTACATTAGTATATCGTTCATTCCGGGTGAATCGATTCGAAGATTTGATATATCGGTACCGAATTTGATTTCTTGCTCATCCCCTCTTGCTATTCTATCCAATAAATCTTACAGTTTAATAATCAGAATATCTACATTCTCGTAAGAATGCTATTAATTGCTGTTGCAGAAAATAACAATGATTTGTCAGAAACTGTTGCCATATCCGCAATTTCCCTAAATGGCGACATAGAAATAGTTTTACGTATTATTATGTGGATTATCTCTCAATTTTTTACTTTTTATGCTTAAAATATTTCAACTTGTCCACGCCACATCATTTTATTTATTACTTTAATATTCATATTTTATATTAATATTCATTTAGATTCTAATAAAACAGATCTTTTAATGTATATTTTAATAATCATTAATATATTCTCCAATAATCTATTTTTTTTTTCATTCGGTTGTCATGTAAATATGCCACAAAAGTGGCACATATCCTGGTTGACTAAGTTAGGTTTGGCCAGGATCCACGGTCGCGATTGATGATCTCAACCGTTGTTCCACCCACGTGAAGGGAAAGTCGCGATTCTAAGAAGGTTGTGCGAGCGGGACTCTTCTTCGTTGTCTTTTTCTTTCAGTCCCAGGTTGACAGACTATATAACGAAAGGTTAATATATGCTAGCTCCCGACCTAACCCTTCTCTACGCGTACCTGCAGCGTCAAATGTTGCCATAACGATTAATGTCTACGGTATTTATGTCGCGATATTTTAGTGGACAATAGCAAGATCGTTTCAGTCAAACGACCGTAGCGTTAAAGTTCTAGCTGTTTGCTTTTCAAGGCAATCTTAACATACCTTTAAATTTAATACAAAATATTGCTCCATGTTCTCCTTATTATTATACATTCTAAAGGGACAACGTTCTAAAGATATTCCATGAATAATGTATAAATTCTAAGAACACTAAACATTTAACTATTACTAAACCTTTTTTTAGAAATATTTTAATAAATATAAACTGTAATAATATAGCAAGCAAGATATTAATAGTTACAAATTATAATGAAGAAAATGTGATGCTGATTAGAAAAAATTGTTTGTAGGATTTTTTTAAATAAAAATGTTTAATAGATTTATCGTTTATTTAAATACGTAATGGATTTAGCTGGAATTAAAAATTGGTAATGGAGGATTGAATTGAAATTTTCATAAATTCGTAAAAAAAATGGCATCCAATAGCAGTAACTATTAAAGTAAAAAATTTTTCTAACAACATTATCATTAATTATTATTAATTTTCAGATCAAATTTAATTTTTTCTTGAAAGAAATATAGAGCCATCGATTGCACGTTAAAATATGTTAATTTATGCAACATCGTAAATCAAATTATTCACGTGCGCAACTAATATACGTGATATGAAAAGAATGTCCCAGATTAGTGAACTGCCCTTTATCTATGTTTAATTAAATTGATTGATAGGGTAAAAAAAACTTATTCGATTAACGCTTTTTTTTATAATTATTGATTAGCTAATTGCCTAATTGCTAATTATTCGAGAATATCATGAAAGCAAATTAGTATTATTGTGTAATTTATGTAACTTTTTTTTAATTATATATAAATAATTAAAATATTTAAATTATTTAAATTATATGTTATTGTTTATTGATTATATATATTGATGACAATTTATTGATTATTCATTTTACACAATTTTTGATACCATTGTATTATTATTATATCTGCTATTATTAACATGTATTGTGTACTTTATTTTATTATGTTTTATTTATTTAAAATGATTTAATTATTTATAATCTTCAGAATTTATATTTATATTATGACGTCAATGGGCTAATTATCTCATGTATATTATAATTGATAAGATGTCATGAAAATAAGAGAATGAAAAAGTGAAGAAGAGAGAAAGAGAAAGAGAAAGAGAGAATCAGGATTCCATTCAGGGACGTCAGGAATATCAAAAAAGTGATTGCCCTATCATTTCAATCGAAGACTAACCTTATACACGATTGCAACTCTCATCCTTGATTATGCAAAGAGTGCAAGGCGATCTTTACTCGTATTAGAAGTCACTATTCAACCTTTTCTTTAAAATGTTGATCGATAGATCAAATTGATACATCAATTGCTTATACGGTATTTTGATTTAGTTAATACATATAATTATATGAACTCCGCAGAACTATAATGTATAACTATAACATTATAATAATTTCCTTCTAATTATATATTTTTATTATTATCGTGACGAAATGATCATGTTGTGTGCAATCCTATTATTACATTACAATGGGATTGTTGTAGTTATTTCATTGTAATAAAAAAATTATTGATACAATTATAATATTGATAATTATTATATAGTCAATATTTTATAGCCAAGTAAATATTTTTTCACAATATAAATATAAAATTTCATTTTAAAATTTAATTTTATATTTATATTGTGAAAAATATTAGTTCAATTAAAATTTAATAAAACATATATTTTAACTTTTGTAATAAAAATTATAATAATAATAGATTATTTAATCTTTCATTTTGTTGCGAAACTACTACTACGTATTGCATATTTAAAATGTGTATATGGTATACTGTAAAAAATATATGATTAGATTTTTAATTAAACTATTAAATAATCAAATTTTAATTTAATTAGGTATTTTTACATCGACGAATCTTTAATTCATATTAATATGTTCATTTTAATATGTTAATTTTTTTATTTATATTTAGTCCATAAATTTTTTATTAAGCGACGAAGATAATAATATTGCAGATAACTAAATATTTAAAATTGCATCTAAAGTTTTTGCTGAATCTGAATATTATCAAAAATCAATTGAAACAGACAAAATATATTCAAGATTAAAGATAAATATAATGACATTTGAGTCGAATATCTTAATTACTCATGGCGAATCTGCCATCAGTCAAATGGCCAAAGCTGTATCACTTTATGAATCACACAGAGGCCGGATCATCTTCCAGTGAAAGTCACCTGTAAGTAGTTACGTAAGGGACCCCAATTTTAGTCTGAGGCAAAGCCTTTGGTACGTAATTGTATGTCAATCGCATTGATCTCACAATCAATAAAATTATGTTAAAAAATATTTTGTAAATTAGACGCATTTTTTGTTATTTTAATATTAGAGAAATAAATTTTTAATTATAATACTAGATAACTGTCTTCTCTTTAGAATCACAAATTTTATTAATTAATAATTTCTTAAATATTAAGCTCACAAGAAAAGAGCAATAATTTGAAATTTATTGATAAGATGTAGGTCTTAAAATGCTCTTCTATCAATTTTTTAAAATTATTATTGTATGTATTTATATATTGCATTAAAATGTAATTAATATATAGTTTAAACTAATGTTTATAAGTAGTAAATTATATGGACATGCACACACACATATATATATATATATATATATATATATATACACACACACACACACACAAAATAAATCTTGTGTTCTCGATTATGTCAAAATTTTAATTAAATTTCAATGACATGCAGGAATTCAATGATACGTGAAAGCTCGAGTATGTAGAAATGTACAAATATTTTCAGATTACATGTGTGCGCGTTTAAGGCAAAACTTCATTCCGCACATATATGAATGGCACTTCTTGTTGCGACAATTGTATACATGAATCACGATGATTCTCAGAAAGAAGTGATCTTCTTTTAACAATAAACTTTTCCATAAAAGTATATCTTGTGATTGGTGAAAGAAATAAAGAAATTGTTATTTAGAATAATTAAGGTAATGTAGGATTTTAGCTAAAACATATATTAATTTTATTTATGTATTCCTCTATCTAAATTATTTTTAGATAAACTATTCTTTTAATTTTTAATAGATATTTCATTATATATTTTAAAATTTTATATAAATAAATATTTATTTTAATTAAATAAGAAACAAGAACTTGTTGATACTACTTATGTAAATTATATTTACAATGTAAATTATATTTACAATATACAATAAAAAATTATATAATTTTGATTATTTAAATAAAGAAAGTACAACAAATATTTTAAATGCATTATTAGAAATAGATTTGTAAAACGAATTAATTATTGAATGTAAAAGATCATACCGTATACTTACGCATAGGGAATATGCACGCATAGATTAAATTATTTAATATTACAACATTCAATTGTTAATATTTTAGAAAAAATATGTCAAATTAAAATAGATAAAAGTTTCACAAAGGAAAGAAATTCGAAATTGGAAATTTTTTTCAGGAAAGGAATTGTTAATTTAATGGAGAAATTGCAAATTTGAGATGATCGAAATTATATACAATATGTTATATGATATCATTGCAATGTCACGGCATTGAAATAAATTATGAATGAAAATGTAGTGCAATGACATTCTCACTTGAATGAATATCAATATGAATGGAAATCTCGATTAGATAACGAGAGTCACGATGGACGCAACTATTACCATATATATATATATATATATAT
>NW_012130102.1:282546-290598 GCF_000143395.1 Atta cephalotes | reverse complement strand
TAAGTTTTTAATAAATTATAAAAGGATCTATATAAAAAGAACTGAGTTTAAACTTAATTTTAGTGATGATAATATAATGAAGAGTTATGTTTATACTAAATAAAATTTTAAATTTTTATTACATGACATGTCTTGTTATATGTCTGTCTTTTTTGAAAAACAATCCGTTTAGAAAACTAACTTTGTCTATGTTGCATAATGTTTCTGATTGCAGAATGATTTGTGTTGTAGTTCACCTTCTAGCATATTTGTAGATTATATCAGTGTTTTTCACCAAATGTGTAGAATGTTCCTGATTTAAGAGTGAACATGAGCTTAAAAATAATTAAAGCATCAAATCTTTTTATTAAAAAAAATGTTCTATTATTTCTCGCACTTTTCAAATTATATGAAATTATTTCTGGAAAAGTTTAAAAAAAAAAGTTGAACCTTGACAAAACAGAATAGGCATACATTCGCGCCTACTTGGAAATTGAAGATAAGGATTTATCGTCTGTTTATTATATTTCTGAAGTTTATTCTGAATTAAGTTCCCTCCTCAATTAATAATTTCAAGAAACATAATTTCTTGAAACGTCTTCAAAGTTTTTGTTAGAAGGAAGACAAATTTTCATTAACGAAAAAATCTTTAAAAGGCCAAACGTAAACTTTGTTAAATATGGAATATTTAATATGGCAGGTATATGATATGAGAAAGACGTGACATTGAGATTTGACACAAAAAAATACTCTTCAAGTATGCTTGTTGCATTTCAATGATACCTATACGTTTTACATGTCGTAAAAGGTAGTTCCTCAAAATGTCAGCGGATTTATATGAATATTTATATGTCGTTTACAGTGCATTCGTTTCCTGCTTGCTTTACTGTTACAGATATGTAGAACTTGAAGGTAACCTTTTTGGAGTGGCTGAAGACGTAAACTTGCGATAAGTATATTACTTTAGAATGGGATTAGATTCATGATCTGGAACATACAGATAAGCTATTACATTAGATTAAATTATTTTGTATTATGTAGTTAATTTTGATTTGTTGAACTTAAGAATTTTTGCAAAATTATTAATTTTATTTAGATGTTTTTAATTTTATTCGAAGAACTTTTAGTATTAATGTTATTTTTCAATAATATGAATATTTTAATTTGACTTTAATTCTATTTGTGAAAGTGTATTATTAAATAATTTATTAATATAATTTTGAGGATTAATATAATTTCCTTTTCTTCTTCTTTATGAGATACTTCAATATCTATGAAAGCCACTCGAGAATACAAGCGTAGGCAAAGCAAATGAGGAAATTTGTTTGCATGCTTATTCCAGAAATTCACACGTAAGTTAAACAATGTCATTTAATATTCTCCAATATATTTTTCGATCATTGATTTATCATTATATGGCAATATATATACATATATCGGGAAACAAGTAGATTTACTAAGCAGAGAAAATGAAATATTGCATATAATGACGATATGTAAACATATAACATGTAAGCGTTTCTGCTCAGATTATCATTTAAAATGAATTTTAATTAGACTTTTAAAATAAAATGCGGAATATGCTTACATGAAATATCTTATGAAACATCGCAATGCATAATTAATTTCGATTTGTTCAATTTATAAATTCTTGAAAAATGGTTGCTTCAGTTTAGATATCAATCATTTTCAATTAGTATGTTAAATAAAAAAATAATATTCCAAAGTAAATGGGAAGAAAGTGCAAGTGAAACGAGCAAACTTATTAAGTCAATCCCAGATTATGCAAATATTTTTGGTGCTTGTATTAATTCATTCTAAGTAACTAGATGCCGGAAATATAACAGAATTTATTGACATCTATAGAATCTGAGAGTCGACGCGACAAATTGATGTGCTAATATATGATAGGAATTTACTTCAAAGATGCCATCAGAGACGAATTTTATTATTGGAGAAAGTGCTTGATTATCGTAAGATCCGTTTTTAAATAGATACTTCCAAAATGCTTGTATGATATGATAAACGTAATGATGAATTATAGCAATTTTTATATAAAAAAGAAAAAAAACAAAAATGAAGAAGATATAATTAAAAAATTGAGTATTGTTTGTTATTTCGATCGCTACTATTTGAGATGTCAATCTCAATTACTGGAAACGGAGTTTTTTTCTTCCTTATGCAGAATAAGTAGAAGCCTTTCCGCGAATTCAGAAGACAAAAAGATGGTATTTCAACTTCCACAAAATTTTAAATTGTTTCGTTTTAAAAATACTTAATATAGTATAGAAAATCGAAAAATTATCTAGAAAACTTAATACGAAAGGGTGCTACTCTAAAAATAAACTTATTTAGACTTAATTTGGCAGTATATTATAAAAATTCGAATAAAAATTTCGAATTAAATTCGGATTGAATTTTGAAATACAATCGATAAATTGGGATTCTAAATATAATACATATCACAATGTGAATTGCAACATTATTTAAGTTATTTTATTACGTAGATTTCATCTAAAAAAATTTTTATAATCATTTTACATAAAATAAAACAAATATAATAAAGTAGCAGATATCATCAGTTTAACTTGAACTTTGATGTTAACAATAAAAAGTAGCTATCCTTTAATATCTTCCGTATATAATTCCTTACAATTAGCTGAATTAACATACGTAATTTCTGTTGGAATATTCTCCTCTTTTTGAGGATTTATATTCGCGTTGCGTGCAGCATGTTGAAAAGTGTGCGGCTTATCTCGTGAGCTCGACACTGCAGTTTAAATCATTGTCTTTGCTAGAAGGTTAAGGACCCAGGCTATTAAGAGCAAACCGGTTTCATGATATTTTTTGTAACATAAAATTCCTTAAGGAATCCGCAGTCTTTGTAACTGACAATCCGTCAACGGAACAATAGCTGACTTAATTTTTTTAGACTGATATATATAAATTTAAATTTACATCATGTATCAATATATCATATTTTAAACATTTAAATTGTTAGGATTTTGTTTAGGAAAAAACACTTATTCTTATTCCCAAGATCCACAAAATTCATAAATAAAATTAATACAAATGAATCATTTACTTTCAGTTCGGTGTGCAAATACAAATATAAAAGATAGATTTTATCAAGGAACGATAGAACGAAGTGTTGTTATAGAATGAATGTAGCTTTATATGAAAACAGCTGATTTGTATTTACTTGAAGCATTAGATTCGATTCCCGAGATTTCTATTGTATACATATATTGTCTCTACTATTTAGGCCAGATTGTTTTCATGTTGTATTTGTTTTTAATAAATATAAGAACTAATACTACAATATAAATTTAAGTTTCTCTTAAGACAGCAAATGTCTTGGCAGTCATTTAAATTGTACTGCGGTATTTAGTTTTTGTTACACATTCGCTCAATTGTGTATCAAATTTCAATGAATCGCAATAACACTAAGAGATGTATTTGGTTGAACCTTGAATCAAACAAAATTTAAAAAGAATTTGATTTAATTTCAACTTAACAGATCTTTCCGTATTTTTAATGATATTATCATATATTTTTTTTGTATCATCAAAAAAACAAAAGCATGAGATTAATATAAGTCTAAGTCCTACCAAAATTATAACATACTGTTATAATTTAAAACTCAATAATGTAACTATTATGTCATCATATGTGTTATATTTATATTGTTGAATGCAAAATTATAATTTATATTAACGTTATGTTTTATTTAGTTGATAGTACTGATTGTGAGTTATTGATACAGAGATAAAAAAATTTTGCTTCTATTCCGCATTTAGAACGTGTTACTTTTATCAGCGCGCTTTTATTTCTAAAATTCTGTAGTAACGTGAATTACATGCTAAATGCATGCTGACATCGTCATAAGCGCGTTCTGAATACGGGCTTTTGTTTCTGGTAAGAACATATAAGACATTTGATCAATTTATTACATCAAGTACATTCGCTCCTCATTTGATCAACACCGCGATTGGTCATACATAGATCAATGTAGGTTGCTGCAATGGTCACATTCTGCGAATTTGATGCGAATCGAGAGATTCTCCTTTTTTCTGTGCATTATTCCGCGTGTCCATTTACGGATTTCTATGACTAACATGGATTTTCTACTTCATAGATAGTTTTTTTAAACGTTCAAAGTAAAGGAGAATAAAATTATTTAAAAAATAAATAATAAACGCACCCGATAAATATATAGTTTCAATAATTCGCACCTTTTCAAAAACTATCACAATTATAATAAATACATCGTAATAAGTATGATGGCTGGAAAAAGTACATAAAGATAACCAATTAAAGTGTGTTCATAAAAAACGTATTCTTTGTCAAAAATTTAATTATTATTATTTAATTATTAGTTTATACTTACATTATATTAAATTAAATTAATCACTCATACATATATCTATGAATAAAAGATATATAAAACATTCTATACACATAAAACATTCTATCATTAAAAATATATCTAGATTGATTAAGCTTATATTTAACATTCTATTGTATCGACTCTTAGATATTTTTAAAATTTGCACGATATTACAATACTGCTTATTATTAACAAAAATGCAGGAGCGCAACTTAACATTGCATTATTGTCTGATTCTGTTGTGGACCTTTCTCCTTCTTTTTTCGTCGTAGTTTCGGTTGTAGATTTTTCAGTAAAACTGGTTATATTAGTTGTTAAAGATGTACTTTCAGTGGAATCATTGGTAACAGCACCTTCTTCTGTTGCTAAAATAATACTTTTAATAAGTAATAATGCTGATTATATTGAACTATTAATTATTAATATAAATAAATATTTATTTTAGTATGTATTAATATAAATAAATTTATATTGATATACATTTTATTTATTTATGTTAAAATATTAAAAACAAATACTTATGGTAATACTTGGTTTGGTTGTGGTTTGTTCTTCGCTTTTTAATACAACCGCAGCATTTGCTGTTAATATAAAATTAGCCCACGGAACAGTACCTCTGAAATACGATTTACAAAGTGATTTATAACTCTATCATATATTGAATTTTTTCTTTGATTATGTTTATGCTTTGAAGTAATAAAATTCATTAACTTATTGATAATCTCTAAAGACTTAATTGTTACTTTCTTTTTAATAAAGTACATCATTATAAGATTGATAAGAAATTTTATATAAGCTGTTTTATATATTATTTTGCATTAATATTCTGTACACTTACGTGACGCGAATTGCATTACTAGAAGCCACAATAATATTTAAAGTATTTTTTAAATTAGCATGAATTGAAGTCAGATTAACTTTCTCTTGCCGTAGACTCAAATTAATTACGATAAAATACACTGGATAATTTTTAAAAGACCTATAATTATTAATAAACGAAGCAATTAATTAAAAAAATTCTATTTTGGCTGATAAGGTATTATCTATTACTGTGTATAAATATTGTATATACCAACCTCTTTAACACTAACACGCGATCATTATTTAAACTTGCAAATTCATAATCTCCATCTGTAAAAACTGGTTGTTTCCTTAGAATAGCCAGCTTTTTGTACGTTTTCAAATTGCTTCTTTTTCTATTTTGTTGAATTTTTACATTTCTATTAACATAATTAGGATGAATAGGGAGATATGTAGTATTATTTATAGAAAAACCAGCTGAACTTTTGGAACTCCATTGCATGGGAGTTCTAGCTGGATCTCTTGAAAAATATTTGTATTCATTTATGCCTCTGGCACAACCCATGGGATCAATGGTACTATTCCAAGGTAGTTTTGTGTCTAACATAGCTATTTCTTCGCCATAATATGTGTATGCTTGTCCAGGTAATAGAAGACTAAGCATGTGAAGGCCGTCGATTCGGTTGAGTCCAATTCTTGAAGCTACTCTTGAATTGTCATGATTTGATAACTATATTTATAAAAGATAATTAAGTTTGGAAATAAAGAGAAAATATTTAAATTAATTTTTTAAAATAACGTTTTTTCTCTATAAAGTAGACAAAAATGATATAATCATAAATTAATATAAAATTTTTTCCGTTTTATAGAATTAATTAAATTTATTATTTAAAATTCTTACCACCCAATTAGTTTTGCTGTATTTCGGAAGAAATTTAAGCCATTTCTCTAAGATGTGTTTAATATAAGTAGCATTACTACTGTCACGAATATGTGTAATAAATTTCAAATTTAACGGTGCAATTCCTTTGTGCGTACTATTGCCATAATACGCCAATAAATTATCATCAGAAATATCGTACGATTCTGCGATTAATAATCTGATGATGTCATTAAATCGTATTAATTTTAATAATTTATGCACATTTACATGTATATATATATATATTTATATAATATTATAATGTAATATATTAACAATATTATTATAAAAGAGAATTAAAGATAAAAAAATTTTTAGATATCATACTTTGATGTGGCGTTTTTTCTCGATACCCAGTTATCAATATGTTCACGAAATACATAAAGAAGAGCAGTGCTTTCAGGAAGACCAAAAGTGTAAATATTCCTTCCTACAAAGGATTCATTTCTTAAAGCTTTGTCTTCGAAAAAATAAGGCACTGCATTAATTCGAAAACCATCGACATTTCTTTCTAACCAAAAGTCAAATATATCCTGTTTAAAGAAATAAATTATTTATAAATTATTTTACAAAGAACAAGAAAGAGTCGAGATAAGAATTCTAAAATACACGTGTTAATTGTAATTAATTAAATTTATAACATAATTTTTTAAAATTAATAATATATGCCGATTAAATAATTAAATTGCTTTTAAGTTTGTTTTAAAGTCAAAAACATTTAAAAAGTTACAAATTATTATTATGCAAAAAATTTCATATTTCATCATCTTTTTAAATTTACATTTTACACTGTACTTTACTGTTTAATTTGAATTTTTTTAAATATGAATAAATATTTTAATTTTAAGACAATCTCTATGAATTACCATTAATTCCTTAATCACTTTCTCGTTTCTCAAATTAAGATCTGGCTGAGAACTGTGAAATTTATGATAGTACCATTGTTGTCTTCCATCGTGCCATGACCATGCAGAACCATTTACGACATTGTATGTGCTTATCTGTGCCAAAGATGTAAAAAGATATAAAAAGATATTTATCTTATCTAATTTTTTAAATTATTATTTATATAAATTATATTTAAATTGAATTTAAAAAATTCATCGACTATATCAAGAAATAATTTCTCTTTTTTTTCTCAAATCCTGCATGTAATTGTATTTTTTAAACATTTTCAATTATTGAACCTTTATAAAAACAATCTAATTAAAAAAAAAAACATTGAATATTACATTTGGAAAAACATAAAAAAAACTGAGAAAAATGTACCCAATTATTTGGTGGAATATTTTTGCCGTTTTTATTAATACTATCGTTCGTCCAGATATAATAATCAGTATATGGCTGAACATTTTTTGCCGATAACTGAAACCATTCGTGCTGATCGCTGGAATGATTAGGAATAACATCCAGAATGACTTTCAATCCTTAAAAAGATTAATAATAAAATTATAACAAATAAATAGTGATTAAAAATTAATATTATTGTATATAAAACATTGAACATATAATATGTATGTATAATAATATAATATAACAATATTTATATAAATTATGAAAAATTTTCTGAATGTCTCTTTTGTTGTGAAAGATTGTAGTAGGTATTATACAAATTTCGAACTATATATTAAATTATTATTTACAATTTTATACCTCGATTGTGTGCCTCTCGCATCAAATTATCGAAGTCACCTAAATTCCCGAAAAGAGGATCTACATCCGTATAATTGGAGACATCATATCCTGAATCGATTAATGGTGAAACATAAATAGGATTCAAACAAATCGTTTCAATTCCAAGATCCGTGATATAATCGAGTCGGCTAATAATACCTATAAATAAATAATACCTATAAATAATATCTATAATAAATTGCATTAATAATATAACTTCACAAACATAATATAATACATGATTAAAAATAATTTATATATTTATATATTTAATATACATATATTA
>NW_012130102.1:275980-281076 GCF_000143395.1 Atta cephalotes | reverse complement strand
AGAGAGAGAGAGAGAAAGAGGAGGAGAAAGAGGAGAGAGAAAAAGGGATGTGAAGAAAAAGAGGAAAGATGGAATAAGTAATAAACATAGATTATGCTGCCTGATTTATCTCGTGAAGAGAATAAATGTTCCATGAATATTATGTTGTTAATTTTAATAAATATTAATAGAAAATACTAGTTGAATCTTAATAAAAAATAAAAAAAATATAAATGTCAGTATCAAATATTATAGTATAAAAATTAATAAAGTATTAATAATATTTGTTTATTAATGATAATTTAAATACTAGTATCTTACTAGTAAAGTGATAATAATATTTATAACCGAAATGAAGTAATTCTCAGTAAGTACTAGTATTAATTATATTATTAATATCAATACTATTACAGACTGCACACAGTGAGTACTAGTTTTAATGCGACTAATATTAATGTTCATTATTTGTACCGGAGAGTGCTAGTAAAGCATTAGTATCGATGAAATACTAATACTTTAACGACAATAATAAATATTTAGTAATATTTAAAACAAGTTTTATGAAATTGGTCCATTCCGGCTCTAAATCTTTCATATTTTTTACTTCTGCCACTTTTATCCCTCCTTCGCAAGGGAGCAATAGTCATAAATACCTTTGTTTGCTAATAATATCGTTTACGTCGTTAGAGACATGTAAAGACAGTAAAGATAGGATGATAGATTGAACAATAGCATAGAGTATGAGGTATCCTTCATACGATAGTATGGAATATAGATTAGTATAGAATACATACATGCATTATACATGTTATGTGTAATGTGTGTTATGTGATGTGTGCGTGTGCTTGTTTGTATAAGAGAAGGAAAAAGTGAAATCGGAGAAAGAAGGAATAAGGAAGAATATGTAGAAAATCTACATTTTTTTCGGTAAAATGCAGAAATCGTCGTGGATAAACTTGATATTTGAAAAAAACAGTGCGGCCAGCCCCAAAATGACAATATACAAAAGTAAAAGATAAAATTATACAAAATTTCAATTCTTGTAAATTATAAAAACTTATAAAAACATTTTCTTTAATTTCCTTAATATGTCTTTTTTTAATAAATACCTTATTTTAGGCAATTCTACCCTTCTTTTTCTTTTATTTATATGAAATATTGAAGAAAAGGATGCACTTATGTGAAATGCCTGCTAAAAATGTTTTCAAATTGTTGTTAATTAAATGTATTTTTTTTGTAATATCGCAATTTATAACGTTTAATTAAAAAAATATTATTGGAACATCTTTATTAAAATTTAATTTAATTTTTTTAACTTTTAATGTATTAAAAGGAAATATTGAAAAATATAGAAATTTCGTTGATATTTAATTTAAAAATATGCAAACTTTTATACTCTTAAACAAAAATGATATTTAATAATTCATGTGTCATAATCACAATCACGCATCAGTTAATCCTTGGTCCGAAAATTTTTCCGGCGATTGTTGGTCTTTTTTAGACAAATGACTAATTAATTGGACCAAAGTGAAAACTAGTTTATGTATTGAAAAACTGTAATAGTGTATAATATAATAAGAAAATTGATAGTTTCAATCAGTCATGTGAAATACTTCACTTAAATCATCGATGTTTTGTTTGCATTTTTACTTTTCATTTTTTTATTTAAATTTTTTGCATTTTTGTTTGATTTAGGCCCGTTTTCACCAACGCAGATTAATTTTAATCTCGGTTCAACTTATTCTTCGTCTTTTTTTAATTTTTAGAAAAAGAGACAAAGAGACAAAAGTTGAACCGAGATTAAAGTTAATCTGCGTTGATGGAACGGGCCATATATTTATAATAATATAAACTAATATAAACTTATATAAACTTATATAATAATATAAACTAATTGATAAAATAAACTAAAAAATGTTATTAGTTAATTACTCAAGATTATTTAGTTTATTTAATTTATTATTATTTAATTTATTTACGTAATACACACATTTATCTTTTTACTTCTTCTCTTTATATTTTCACGCATACCGATTATATTTAATCGATTTATTCAATTATTCTGTTGAAATATCCTGGCGCTCAAAATAATAAATAATCGGTTCAAAAAGATATTGAGAAATATTTTAATATTTCTCTAAAATATATATGACATTTTTTTTTACAAATAAATGTTAAAAGAAACGATATTTAAAAATTTTAATACCTGAAGATTGTATGTAAACATAATACTTTCATTATTGAAATCGTTTAATTGATTTTATATTTATTATTATATAATTATAATTATCTATTTCTCTCTTTCGATTCTTTTTTTCATCATATTGTCTTTCCTTTGTTTTTTCAATGATATTTTGTATAATTTGTAATTTATTCTTTTTTATATAATATAATAACGTCTTTTCTAAAATCATATTTATATAATATATGTATAATAGCAAAAAGTGCAAACAATTTATTTACTTAAACTTCTATTTCAGACTTTATTTTTGTTGTGTTTTTTGTTGTGTTTCTCTACTGGTCCTTATTATGCGTATCGTATTCAATTTGGATTCCACGAACGCTGATTATATCGATGTATGTAGATATTTTACTAATTAATCTACAAATAAATATATTGGAAAGTAAATTGTTATTGATTTAATTATATCAGTTATTCATAGAAAATCATTTGATCATCCGTTAAATCACCCTCAAAAATAATACATTTTGAATCATTTCGATTTAATCGCACCAGAGATAAAAAATATTTTTACATGGATCGAAATCTAATAACAGTCAGTATAAATAGTTTATAATTCCACATTTATTATGCAATCTGTCACACAAAAATAAATGATATTTTCACATGTAAATTATTTTCGAAATTTTTGTATGATTTGAAATACATTAACATACATTATTATTTATAATCTAAAATCCATTTCAACTGTTAATTTCCATTTGGAAAGATTTCTCTATGTTTTTAATTAAATTTTTTTTAACATATAATAACGTAACATCACCATATTATGTGCTGTGATTTATATCACATAATATAATAACATAACAGTGTAATCTTTCAAATCAAAAGATTTTGTCTTTAATTGTATGACTTTCTATACATTCTTGTGTGACAGAATGTAATTCGTAAAATTGGCCATTTAATATCCCGTCACAAAGAATTAATTTTGTACGTGGAGCGAGTGTGAGTGTATATGTTATAATTTTGTGTGTGTAAAACTTATTTATATTTCTAAGTCAATTTTATTTTGGCGGACATACATATCTTAATATACATATAATTATTATATATAAGTTTGTAATATATGTATATAACTTTTATATAGCATATAACTTTTTAAGTAAACAACACGTATCTATCTCTAACAAAACTAGTCTCTAAAGTATTAAAACTAAGAGTATAAAAAACATACAATATGAAACAACCAGCTTCTTAATCAAAGCGGCGAACAGTTGTCTACTGGCCTATATCTACACGGTCATTTTATTCGTTGTTCTCAAAATGCTGGAATTCAATATCCTTGATAAACGGTCGTAATCGGTGCTTATGAATATCGAATACGGGGCTGGCCATGCGTAAATGACAGTCTGTCTTCTATTTTGAATAAGGCATTGGAAATTGATATACAGCCAGGCCTCCGGTTACTTTCTCTATTAATTATTACTTTCCTTCTTACATGTTGCATTGTCAATATTTACATTCACGGATGAACACGCGAAACTACACATATACATAGGCATGATATACTTTTTACTCGTCTTTTTGCTCTCTACATGGCCATGTAATTAAGTAAATGTAAATAGCGAGAGACATTTTATTCTTCTCTTTCTAGTCTCTTTCTAAGAGGAAGTAACAATTAATAGAAGATTTGGAAGTAATTAATACGAACGCCCGCCTGTAATTCCATAAAATTCAGATTTATATGGGAAAATGACTCAAACCATATAATTCACTTACTTTATATGTATATGTACATATAAATCCAAAATAACTGAAGGTTTATTTTATTTTTCATACTAATTTAATTCGCACCGCCTTCGCGAATGTCTTCATTTATTAAAACAATTTTTTTAGGTGATTATAATATCATTTTTATTTGTAATTAAATTTAAATAACAGAAATATCTTTATATATGTATATCAAAATTGCATGTCTTCTACTATGTATATATTTAATAATAATGCATTTGGTTCCAACGTTATTTATTAAAATTACCGAGATAACGTTTGCACTGTTTCCTTGCTGCAAAAAGTTACAAATGATTGTTAAGTTGGGACAATTATGAAAATTATCGAAATTGAATTAGAAAATGTCATGAAGAAAATAAATAAACTTTACTATACGAGCAAATCTAATTTATAGTTTGATGTTTAATATTTAATAATTCACAATTGAAAAAAAATTGTTGCTTTATATGTTGCTCCTCTCTAAGTGAGACATAGCTTTAATATTTGTAAAATATTATTATTTATATGTTCAGATTTCTCAAATATGTTGTTATTTATCTCACGAAGAGATCTATTAGATTTCAATCACTATTTCGACAAGGGACAGCGGAAATTCCCCGGATATTCTCAATATGAAATACAAAACGTTCGGGAATTCTTTTTGTGAGACAGTGATTTTAAGCGTGTTGCACGTATACAGTTTAGATTTATAATATATATAAAAACGTATAGAATTCATCTCGTCTAACCAGACCTTCACGCGTTATTGTATTGCGCAATATTGTATTGCGTTCGGCTGTTATCAGTCAGCTCAGAAATTTATAGAGGGGAAAAGAATATATTAGAATGCGGATAAGTGTTTAGCAGACTCAATTTTGCGCGCGTTAATATTTAGATCAATGATACTTCAAATGTTAAATGTGTATGTGACATTATTCAATAAAAAAAACGTTTAATGTAATTATGTTAAGATTAAAATTATTTTAGAATTTGAAACCGAAAGAAGTTGTTTTAGCTACTTTTTAAAATGAATTTTGGAATAAAAGATTATAAATGTATTAACAAAAACGGGCTTTTACAAGAGGCAAAAATAAAATAAAATATTTTTAATAATTTAAGAGTTAAATATTAATATATATATATATATATATATATATATATTACA
>NW_012130102.1:266490-270916 GCF_000143395.1 Atta cephalotes | reverse complement strand
AGAGAGAGAGAGAGAGAGAGAGAGAGAGAGAGAGAAGAGTGGAAAAGAAAAGGAGAGAGGAGGATAAAAAATGAGAGAGAAAGAGAAGATAAGAGAATCCTATCGCGAGCAAATGAGCAGAAGTACGCTTATAATCACTGAATGTTCCGGAAGCAACAATTCGCTCTCTATTTCTTTCTCGATTATTAGCTTTTATTTTATAACGCAGAATTAGATTGTGAGAACTAGGATTGACACTAATCATCATTAGTGCAGTCGATCCGATAGGTGCGCTCCTCCAATTGCTCATCTCCGCGCTTTTATAATACTATGAGCAGTAGTCATTAATACGTCCCTTTAAGTTAGATTGATATCCCTCGTAGGAACAAACTGGTGTAGTGAATTTGTACATACTGAATGCTGCGTAGCAGCCCGTAAGCTTTGTTTAGATGTAATTTCCTCACCTTTAAAGTGCGACACGGCATTTCCTAACTTCCATTCTTGTGATCCTCGTCTCAAGATCACAGATAAATTCGTGGTGAATTCGTCGGCGGGAGGGTAGGGGAATGGAAACAATTTCTTCCTCTAACACGTTACAAAAGCTGATTATAAAATGCTAAAATACTAATAATATCCAAATCTTGTCAATCCCATGAGGTATTTTCCTATGCTTATGTTCATAGAACATCGCTAAGAATGAACGCCTGTTCAGACGTACCTCGAAATCTCTAATCATATGAGATTCATCGTAACAACGATAAACGTAAAATTAACGCTGTAGTTGCAAGATTAGTGCTGACTCGTACTCCGAATTCAGTTTGTGATTTTGAAGCGATATATTATTGGGAGTCATTCATTGAAAAAAATGTACTAAATTTTATTATTTGTTTGAATAGTACTATTAAATATTTACTCTAAATGTAAACACATATCTATTTGATACAAAAACCATTTAGTTTAAGTACCATTTTTTTAATTGACTAAATATTCATTTACTAATAAATAAATATTTAGTTAGTGCTATTAAAACAAATATTTATTAAAATTTAGTAATTTTTTCAATATTCCGTTTAAACGGATGTCGGGATAATCTGGCTGATAATAATTCTCATAACTGTTGTATAATTGCGATTGCCTCGCGTTGAGTGCGACCCTCGATCAAAGGCAGTGTGAGCCAATAGTCAATCTCAATCTTGATGAGGATGAGGACATTTCTTTACATTTCTTCTTCAAAAATAACATACCGCGAAGAATCGCACTTCTCCGCCTTAAAACGTGTATCAAACTACAAATTGAAGATTGAAGAATTGCGAATTGGAGCACACTGAAAAAAATTTATTAAATCTTCTTCAAAGAAATATAATCAGAACGAAACGGATTAACATTAAATTCATCTGATTGATCAAATTGTAATCTTCAATTTCAAGTCTCTTTAATCTTCAATGCGTCCGATATGAACTTATTATATATAACTTCAAAATATTTGAATTTTCGTTTAGAAAAAAAATGTTTCGTGGACGAAATTAATTATTTGGACGAAAATTCAAATTTTCTGAAATTAGAATATGCATTAATAAAGGAAAAGGTGACTATTCGCACTGTAATTTTCAAAGGCAAATGTAATTTACATTCGAACGAAGGCCGCGATACAACTCGCGGAGGTAAGATTAATTTAATGTTTTTCGCACTTTCTATAACTACTCTTAATAGTAAATATGTTTCTCCTGGTACTCCATAACGCGATCTTGTTGATGAGACGGTTATCAAAGTCTGCTAATGATTTGTGCTGCTCTGATTGACGACGATCTCAAAATCCCTCTCGAATAGCGTTCATGCAAAATAAATCACGAGAAAAACGTCTAAAATTTTATAAACACACACTTAGTCTTACACACGCACTTAGTCTTTTATTAAGATGCCTTTCTTGTTACGTCTCTTAGACATTCGCGTATTATCCAAGTTTCTGAAGAACAAAATCCATAACGAAAAATTTATTTCCTATTTTGCGTAAGAAATTAATAATAATTTAGATCATGGTCCCCCCTTAAAGTCTCTCTTTTTAAAAATATTCATAACAAGTATAGATCTGTAAATCAGCCAATGCGAGCCAATACAATTAGGCGTGTGTGAAATCGTACACTTTATTCTTGAGAAAAATTAACAAACGTTTCAACCCTTCCTCAGTGTAAAAATAAAATCGTATAAATTTAATATAAAAGATGCGATACGAAGCAAATTGAAGTATCTCTCGTTAACATATATTCATAAAATGATAATAATGCTGTCTGTCGTATCTAACAAAATACTCAAATCTAACATTCCAGATTATGTATAATAATGTTAACGATGAGAGATACGTGAGATAAGACATGTTAGCACAAAGACGTTCAAAGGATATATTCATAACAAGTGTTATATATTTTTTAAATATTTCTGAAATGCTTAATCGCAATTTTGATATTCTAAAAATATTTTTTAAATTAAGAAATCTAGATATAAAAAACATCGGTTATGTTATTCTTTTTGTAAATTTATTTTAAGTAAAACTTTTCATAAATTATACTTTTTCAATAATTCAAGTAATAATTTAATATTCTATAATTACACACACATATATATATATATATATATATATAAAAGTAATAATTTAATTTGTCTTTTTATATTTGACCTTAAAAAAAATTCGCTTGACAAATTTCTGGATCCACTAATAGGATTTAGTACATGATTATTCTAATTGCTACTTTGAGATTAAATAAACAGTGTGGTACCTTAATTATGCACCTTAATTGAAACTGTCATTTGTAGGAGCCAGTGATCTGTGACAGAGGAAATTAAATGGAGTGTTTGATCAACAGCTATAATAATAAATGAATTATGAATCGACATAATTAGTATTCGCTCATAAATATTCTACAAATTATATATCTATTCAATTTTGAATGGCATGTGTCGCGCAAGCTTTATTCTAATGCCGATTCGTACTAAAAAAATATTCACGCCTTCCATAATAAAATTGCAGTCTAACGAAAAAATATAAATATAAGCATTTTACAATAAACGCTGAGGGACGTTTATCAATCGTCAATAGAATTGCCTAAGATTCTAGATTCTACTAGCAATGCCACATATCTTATTTCCGGCTTGAAACTTAAATTAGCTATTAGTTTCTGCTACATTTTATTAAAAATGCAATTTCGTCACTTTGGAACGAATCCCTATATTTACTCACGCTGTCAAATTGTTTGTCAGTTTATTCATTTCTCTCTGGCAACCCTCATCAGTAGCAACCAAAATCAGTCGCATCAAAATACCCAAGGAACACATAAAAATCAACAAAAAATCAAAATGACATTATTTTAATTTTTAACGTCAATAAATAGTCACATTTTGTAATCAAAAATCATCATTTGGATCTTCATAACGTCAAAACAAAGCCATTTTGACTTTCTCTTGACTCGATGCGTTTCTTCGGTAATAAACTCGATTAGTTTCATAAGCATGCCTCCATACGCATTTCATAGCTATGCAATTATTGCAATGATAAAAAAATGCACTATGTTCTTCAATTCTATTACAAAAAAGTTTGACGCAGTCATGCAATATCCGATCGATCGCAGTTTTTTCTCTTTTTTTCGAACTTTTGGATGCACGTTGCGCGTTTTACTGTTTCGTTGAAATCGTAGTAAATCTAATATATATTAAAATATAGTACGCTGAGACGAGATTAAGATGAAACGTATATTTCTAGTGAACTCTAACAATTTCGTCTGGTATATAATATCAGAAATAAATAATTAAAAAATTTACAAAATGGCAATGAATAAAAGTCACTGACAGACATTTGGTATATTGCACAACCGTGTCCAAACAGTTGTCGTTCAGTTTCTGCTCAGGTGCTTGCGCACTTTTCTCTCTTCCCTGCGAGATCCTCGCGACAATCGATCCGACATCAAATTTTCCCTCGATAAAAGTAACGTATCGTTTAGTAACATGTACGCGTATATAAAATTACCGACGTCAATTTTTCCGACTGAGAAAAGAAAGAATTGCAATACAATTCTCTACTAAATTACCATATAGAAACTTGTGTGTTTCTTAGAATTAAATAAATACATTATGTACACATATTTGTGTACCCGCGATGATCTGATCAGACATACGTATACTATCTATATTTTTTCACCTTTCTTCTCCATTTTCTTTTTTCTTTTTCTTTTTTTTCTTTTTTTTATAACAGCCAAATGTTTTCTTTTGCGGGGAATATGACATGACTAGAACGCACTTACTTCTTTCTTCCTTTGAATTATTTTAAGGCAAGCTTACATTTTTTTTCTCGCACACGCACTTCTCTTCTTATCGTTAGTTTTTTTTCTTTTCCCTTCGTCGCTTGTCTTTCTCTCCATCGATTTGCTTTCTTCTCTTTAGACACTCTCTCTCTCTTTCT
>NW_012130102.1:256228-265580 GCF_000143395.1 Atta cephalotes | reverse complement strand
CTTCTTCTTCTTCTTACTTCTTCTTCTTCTTCTTCTTCTTCTTCTTCTTCTCTCTCTCTCTCTCTCTCTTCTCTCTCTCTCTCTTCTCTCTCTCTCTCTCTCTCTCTCTCTCTCTCTCTCTCTCTCTCTCTCTCTCTCTCTCTCTCTCTCTCTCTCTCTCTCTCTCTCTCTCTCTCTCTCTCTCTCTCTCTCTCTCTCTCTCTCTCTCTCTCTCTCTCTCTCTCTCTCTCTCGCAAGCATTCCCATGTTCTCAGATATACATACATATACATACATATACATACACATATCCATTTAATACGTCACGCGACATGTTCGTTGTTAATCGTCTCAGAGGATGAACTTATGTGAGTTTCCGGCACAATTAAAGTTCGTTCTTCGCGAAATCGTATTGTCCCGAGACCGCTTCTGTGTCCTGTAATCAAAATTGAGAAATCGTGTAAAAAATAAAATGGTTCACAAGGCTGAGAAAAATTTTTTTAATTATATTATGTTACATCAGAAAAAAGTGCAAAGAGAATTAATTCAGATTAAGATATAATTAAGATAATAAATTAGGAATAATTATTAAATACACTGGAAGAGAAGTATTTGATAATTATGATTATTATTTTTCTTTTCTTTTAATATGGAAATAGAAGATATAATCCCAAGGAAAACAAGAAAATCAAAATAATGTCAATTTAACATCATATTAATGAATTTACTATATCATTTTTTGTTCACAAAAATCTCAATCTCAGGTCAATCTAAGAATGATCAAGAATGACCAAAAAATGATATAAATTAAATATTGCATAAGCACAGAATGTTTTGCACCTTTATCAGAAAGTTAATTTTTTTCCATAAACGAAACGTTCCATTCAATCATCTAATTGCTCTCTCATTGGTTCTGTTTTCTATAAAGTTTTGTAATGCTCTGACAGTATTCACATAGTTCCATCGTAAAAGACAACCGATTAGTCATAAAACAATGAAGAAACGTAATTGCTGATCTCTCTTCTCATAATGAAAATGTAATTGAATTAGATCTTATTTTCACGTTTATGCTGACGTTATGCCTTCCTAATTTTATATAAGCATATCCTAATATAACTTTTATTAGTAGACATTGTGAATTAATAAAATATTGATATAAAAAATATTATTTATTTTATATACATGAATTATTTTATATGTTGAATAAAATATTTAAGTCGAATTAGCAATATAAGCATATTTTTAATTTTCAAAATATCTACGAATTGATTTTAATTTTGAATTGATTTGAATATCAATAATGATATCATAAAAACTGGACATGAAAATTATTTATATATATATATATATCGATAATAATATTCTTCTCTTATATGAATCTATTACACAAATAATACAACTAAATTAATTATTGATAAATATAATTTATTAATTCATAATATTAATATTCTGCGGACTTATTGCGGACCTATATGAAACTCTCTAGTTAAGATGAAATATAATAAATGATTGCCGTCACAGATAACTTTTCATGTCTAATTTTTATGATCACTATACATTCAAATCAATTTAAAATCAATACGTAGATATTTAAAAAATTCTAAAAAAGTTCTTAGAGTTCTATGAAAAGAAAACAATTTTCGTCTCTTGCAGTTTTTCTGTAAAGTTGATAGTACTTGAGTAAAAAATTATTGAAGACTAATTTTCAACAATGTTTAGCAATTCATATCTTCTAACTATTGCAAAAATTGCAAAATAGAGGATTTTTCTTCTTCAGTTTAGTCTATTCTATCCCTATGCAAAAGATTTATCATTATTTTCCAAACATCCTGTATACATATATATATAATAACGTAGTTTCTATCTTTTAATTTTTAAAAAATTCATATAATAAAATATTCTGCGACGGAAGTAATTAATTGTAAGTAATATAGCGAAAAATCTATTACTATTGAAATAGCTTCGTTAAAAATGTTGTATTATATAGTATATTGTACCTTTTAAAATCAGCATTTTGAGCTTCTTTTTATAATATTGAAAATCTCATTAATCTTTCTAGATAACAAAAAGTGTGCGAAAAGTCTCTGAATTATAAGACGTTTTTTTGCGTCTAAAAAAAAGACGACTTAAAGACGTCACAATTTTAGACTTTGTGTTGTTTCGACCTCGTTAATTATGGTCTGATTTGACTTATATATTTTGTCTCAATAGAACTAAAGGCTTTGAGTACTTATCTATTGTATATTATATAAAATTATATAAAAGCAGAAAAAATTAAGCCGTTTCTAAGAAATTCTTATGCTGATTCTACAATGAGTCTGTAGTCTTAGTCTCAATCAACGTCGGTTGTACAAGTTGGCTATTGATCAACTTTACTGATAAGACTTACGGATTATCAATTGCCGATTCATTGTAGAATCAGCATTACAGACGGATGGAAGGACCAACACTGTGAAATTATAAATTATTTGCACTGCTTAATAATTATGATGCATATTAGGTACATGAATAATTAAACTGCAATTGAAAGAATTAGAGATTTCTTTTCATATTCACCGGTTAATAGTTTCGTTGAGCACGTGCCTTGGCGGACGCCAGAGCTAAGATATACGCAGTGAATAGGCCGACATGGCGTCGCATTGGCCTTGGTTTAGAAACCCTGGATCACGCCGTAGGCCTCAAGGGTGGACATGATGAGGTAGAGCAGCCAAAGGGAGAACAGGAACACGGACGTGATGAGTTTCGGTATAAAAGGTCCGCCCAATTCACCGCCGATCGACTTGACTCGTCTCACCAATAGTACCACGATCACGAAGCAAGCCTCGCTACAGAACAAGGTGACGGAGAAGGCCAAACTGCGTCATAAAAGAAAGTCATTCAGATATAGTTGTGCAATGTAGGAAGCAATAGCAAAGTTGCATCTGCGATTTTTACAAGAGACGCGAGCAAGCAACCGACTATGAAATTAGCTCTCGGGAGCTGACGATGCGTCTGTTGGACTCACTTAATTACATTTCTCATGTTACAGCTGTTATTTTGAATTATTATCTCAAAATTCATTTATTAAAATAAATAAATTTATTTATCATCAAAATATTATTTTAATAATAAATTATTATTAAAATAAAATTAATACACGCACACATTCTTTATTATATATTATGTCATTTTGGTTCCTTGAAATTAAAAAAATATGTAATTTCATTTATTCAAAATAAATCAAATGGCTCTCGGCGTCAATTATATTACAGATTTTGACCTCAGCTTGATCTCAGCTGAAAGTTGAATTCTTTCTTTTTCACCAAGAAATTATTCAAATCTTTGTCTTTAATATTTTTAAAACAATATTATTTGAAGGCAGAGATTTTTGAAAATTGCAGTTCTCAATATTTCAATTGGTCATTAATAAAAAAAAAAAACCTTACGAAATATGTCTTTCGAAATAATGTACTTACATTTATCAAATTTATATAAAAATCTATCAATTTTCAAAAACTTAGCAAGAAACAAGATCGAAAGATATATTTTCTTTCCAGTCCTTACTTTCAAGAATTCAACATTTAAGCTTTTGAAACTGACTTCATGAAAATGGAGTAAACTGTTCTGGTGCAACCACATGCAGATTCATCTCCAATTCCAATTTGGTCAAAACTATCATTGAAAGTCAATCAACGACTGAGCACTTGCTGCAAATTTGATCGCAGCCATATAGTACAACCTGTGTCCATAGCAATAGATTACATCTTAGAACACACCTGCGTGTACATTCGTGCACAATCTAAACAATCTATTATTCTTAATAAATTGTCGTGATATTTTAACTTCAAGCAGAAACATTGTCTCATCTAATCTTATTCTAAGATAAAGAGAATGTATTTTCTAAAATATAAAAAAAAAGGGAACATTCTTTTGAACTAGAATTTATTGTAAAATATCAGTTATTAAGGAAAACATAATAATCTTTACACTAAAAGTCAGTTTTAAACTGAGAGAAAAAAATCTATAATTCATTGTTTCACCTTGATTTTAATAAATAAAATTTATTCAAGTAGTAAAAATACGCATTTTTGTGTTTTGTAAAACAAAAAAAATTATGTTCCTAACAAAAAGTGTCTTCTATTTAAAAAATTAATTATTTCGCAACAAATCGCATTAACGAAATTATTTAGACGCAATATGTAATCGATTGGAGATGTTATCTGTATTCATGTATTTGGTTTTCGTAAAAGAGACTATTTTTCAGCAAGATATATAAACGACAGTGAAACACAGAGTGTATTTCAACTGTGAAATACTACTCACTGTAAAAATCCAAGTACAAGCGTGTAAAATGTTTCAGTGTTTTCCAATATTATAGAGAAATTTTATATAAAAATGTGTAACTTTTTTTATGCTTATTTTTACTAGAGAAGTCTGCACTTTGATAATTAAATTATACAATTATATTGTATATATGGCTTTGTTAGATTATTATAATGACATAATAATAAAAATAATAACAGTAATACAACATATATTATTAATAGTACAGTATTAATATACATTATTAATTAGTATATATTATTGATATGTTACGTAAATGAGTACAATAAAAAGAGAGAAATGCACTCTTAGAGTAATTGCAAATTTATAATGTTCTCTCAGAAACTAAGTCTATACTCTCAAATCATTCCAACAAGTATCGTACACGACGCAACACAAAGTGTACTGTAGCGTGTTCTTGCTAGGAAACACCCAGCATCATCCGATACGAGATCAGATACAATGCTCCATTTCGCGGTTGACAATCCGTCGAAATCCTCATGAAATAGAATACAGTGTAGCGTAGTAGAGTAAAAAATTGTATATCACATAAGATATCTTTAACAGTTTCCTAGTATTCTAACAGCGACAAATATCCACGACAAATGCAATGTACAAAATGTTTGAAAAAAATAAAGAAATAGTCATTTCCTTCGTAATAGTATTATTATACGAACTCCGAGTTCTGATTTCGCTTCAATACTACGTCGAGTGTCTCTATTGATGTAGATAAATGGCCAATTTCTTGGGTACTTTCTTCGAAATTTCACAATTTCATAGCGCAGAACAATGGCAGTCGTGTTAAATGTCATCGTCGCGAGAGCGATGTTGGCCAAGTTGCTGTCATCGTGCTTCAACCAAATATCTTAGAAATAGTTTCACGAAAGCGATCGTAAATGGAGAATGATGCTTTGTTATCGAGGTCACGTTTTATTTAATCTAACATCTCGTGTTATCATGGCGTATCCGCATTGCCATTCGCATGATTTTGAGCTAGCATGAAAACGCGCTCGTGAATTATCAAAAAAATCAATTTTGTTGCTAACTGATATAAACATGATGTGCGCGTCACACACATTCGCAAATATATATTTTTATTACGAGATAACAAAAATTACGAGAAATAAATGTTCAATGGTACCTCCAGAAATACTGACGTAAATTTATCAGCGTAACGTACAAAATAAATCATGAGGTATACTTGATAAAAAACATTGCACATATAAAAAATATTATATAAATAATAATAATATAACATATAAATAACAAATAATGTAATATATATATATATATATATATATATATGTACAAAATGAAAAAATAATTGTTTATTACCTACTGTATCAGAAGTATCAGTTGTTTTGAGAAAAATATGTTTTAAATGTTAATCATTACATTTTTGAAAATTACCATTTGAATTCGCGCAAGATAGACTGTTTACTAAATTACGCATTTTTGTGCACACCGGATGTGTCCGTCCGTAATTGCTTTTCCCTACTTACTTGCCAGGTTCGACAAGGAACGGTTCGCTGTGGCAAGCACGGTAAATGGCGGCGATGCTCCACGCGACGCCGATTCCCAGGAAGACATTTACCGCGTTACTTCCAGTCACATTGCCTACACTCGCGTCGGCATACTTGTCCTGGCAGGCGGCCACTTTGCTCGCGAACGTGTCTGAAATAATTCGGAGTCTCGGTTACTTTGACAGGTGCACAGAGCTGTTAATGCACGAATAACAATAGCATGATTTATTACACCATTATGTTTGAACGTTACAATTATCATAATATGTATCAGACAACAGACATGTCTAAAAGACATCATAAACATTTTTCGACAACACGTACGTGTTGTCTTAAAGATATTTAAAAGACATCGTAAAGGCTTCTTTTTAGAAATAGATACATCTCGAGTATTTAACATGTAATTATACTATATATATCGTATAAGTTATTTTGAAGGTTTCTATTGAAGATAAATTTATTTTTTCTTACGTTATAATTTTTTACAATTAATTTATGCTTACTTTTATAAAACGATTAACAAATTATTTTCTAATTAGTAGTGCAATTGAAAGGAAAGTGATTTTTCGTGAAAAAATAAATGTGGGACTTTATATTATTCGCATATCCTTTCGTTTGATTTTGAAAGTAATAAAGCCCTTAATCTCTGTACTACTTGTTTGCAAATAACATCGTTATTAAATTTGTTGAAAGATTTGCGCACGAATTACCATTATTGATTCCCAATATTCCTATTCTTATTATTCTTGAACACTGCAAGTCTATATATACTCTATTTATATATTTTGAAAAATAAATAATACACTGCAAATTTTATATCACGTGTTTCTCTTCTCTTTTATGAAAAAGTTTGAATATCTTTTCTTAGGCTCGGTATATATAGAAATATGCATCAGTGATAAATATTTTACGTAGGAGGTTAAAAAAAAAAATTAAAAACATGTCGTCGCGTTTTATAATATTTCCTGGATATAAAAATAAATAAGTAAATAAATTTTTAACAATCAAAGTGTTGCGTTCGTTATTCAATTCATTCTTAAAAATACATTTCTTTACCGAGTTCAAGGTTAACGAGCCCAAGGTTGTAATTTAACCGATATTGCTTTTTATTTATCCGCAAGTTTAACGCTTCATTCGCGGCGTAATGCGAGATAAAAACCCGTATTTCACGCCACGGTACCATGTGTATGACCCACGCAAGTAATGAAGTGGCTTTTTAGTACACATTCTGTCTCAGGAGAATCAAAGATCGTCAACCGCACTTAAAACCATTGTGTGCCGCAGGATTTGTGGCAACGGCTTGGAATATGCGGCTTGTACAGTTTTGCAGTTTATGGCAGCGTAAGTTCGGTTACGGAGTTGTGAGCAGAGTAAGCGCTCGTTGTTGTACAGGGCAAGAAAATCCCGTAATAACAGAGCACATATGTGAAATGTACCTATATGTTCAATAACAACTTGATAAAACGTGCGCTCCAAATTCGCGTGCGGTAAATATGACGATTTTCAAAATTATATAATATATATCGGCACAGATGTGGACGAAAATTTAATCTAAAAAATTTGTTCAAAGCAGTTGTTTTTATTTTCTAAAATAAAAATATTTTTACATTTTAAATTAACGAGATAAGAATATTTAAAAGGGATTATCTTATTTACATTGAAAGAAAAAAAATTTATTAACTCTTAACAATTTCTTTGAATAGTACTAAATAAATATTTACTTACAGTAATATCTACTTACAGTAAATAAATATTCACTCAATAAAAAAATTATAATTAAATCAAATTTTCTGTTTACTCTGCGTTGCTGCTATACTGTATTTCCTATTGTATATATCAACAATACAATAATTAATTAGTCGAATTAGCAAGGAGGATTGTTTATGCTGGGCTTATGTCGTCAGTGTATATCTTTGATATTACTACTGCAGCAGTAACGCTCAGCAATTCATCCACCGTGAATAATAGTCAACCTTGTCTTGTATTAGCGCAAGATGGCAAATTTATTAATTATCTCAATGTTTGTTTTTGACAATTAATTTGTAAATTAAGTAATTACGCTTAATTATTAATCAATAATTATAAACTTAACAAAGGTCAATTAACAATTAAAACAAACGGAATTCGAAGCAATAATCGACAAGTACATATTCGTACAATTGGATAATTGATTACCCAATAGATTTTCGCATTCGATAGCATTAGAAAGAGATCTAAAGTATTCTTCTCTAGTACTAACATAAAAATCAAATTGTACAAACTCAAAATCTTAAAAATAAAAACTCAAATAAACAATTTATACAGAGCCTCTAAGAGTCATAGGCTGATTACAGTGCCAACGATTAAATTCTATACCATTAATCTTCTTTATTTTAAATATTTCGGTTCTTTTTGGAGTCCACTTGAGCAATACATATTTCAAATTCTAATTCATTGAACTTTCCGTCAAATGTGAGTCACTAACAGGTTCCCAATTGAAGTGGGAATCCTTAAACGAGAAGTTCAATATAAAATTCCATAAAATTTTGGAAGTTTATATTAATTATTGAAACAATTATCTCAGTTTTGTACATATTAACGATTTATAAACTTTCCTCTCCATCAGATCAATACTTTTGACTACCCGGAATCTGTTAGTGATTCACATTTGACAGAAAGTTCAATGAATTAAAAATCTTAAATATTTAAAAATTTATAAGATTTTTTTATATAGATGTGTGATTCGCTTTGCTGTTTGCCACGTGTGTGATTTAACGCAACATAATTCTTGATATCATGTTGCGTAGGCAATATCATGTCTGAGGCAACTCTGTATTCTAAATAAATCTCATCTTTCGATTTTTTGCCGGTAATACGAGAAGAAGATCGTCAAATCGATCTCGATGAGCGGTACTTTGGGAGATCGGAGGTACCCTTCGGCATAAATATTGATGAGATTCTGAGAGAAGAAAGTTTCTTGTAAAGTTTCTAAAGAGAGAAGAAGCACACAGTGGCCTAAGTAAGTAATCCAGCCTAGAAGCTGTGCGTCATGCAAACCGCATCGATATTCAGCCGATATAGGGACTTGGTAGAGATTATTTTTGGAATAAACATAATTTCGGAATTCGATATTCTCTGATGTAATTTAAAAAGAGATATCTTTACTGTGAAAGTTAAATTAATAATTAAAATTATTACAGATAGAAGGTAAGATTACTACACGTAGTAGTTCCCTGTGAACATTAAAATGCAGTAGCTGTACGTTCATTGAACATTAAGATGTTAGAGAGACACATTTAGGATAATCAATTTCGAGCCTCTGTTTTAGATGTAAATTTCGAACGTAACCTATTGGCCCAGAAACTTGAAATGACGTGACTGTCGTTACGCTTTTAATAGCTTTTGATAACACCCACTCAAATGATTTATTAAATGCCCTTGTCGTGAATTTTGTATAAAAATAGAAGACAAAGGTCAAGTCATAATTATTTTTGAAGATTTGTTAATGTAAATGATTTCTATAAATATGACTACACATATTTTTTTATAAAGTTCTCTCTCTCTCTCTC
>NW_012130102.1:246342-254703 GCF_000143395.1 Atta cephalotes | reverse complement strand
AGTAAATAAAGAACGTAACGTAGTATAATTAATTTTAAGTTTAGTTAGTTAGTTTAAGTTAGTTATAAGTATTATTATTAATAATATAATACTACTATTTATTTAATTATTACTCTCTCTCTCTCTCTCTCTCTCTCTCTCTCTCTCTCTCCTCCTCTCTCTCTCTCTCTCCCTCTCTCGTCTCTACATGAATTCAAGGATAAGTTCTTTCGTCATCTGCGATTTCAAATTCATTCTAACTGTTTAGACATTCACACAAACTGAATGCTTCATTTTTTTTTAGCCAATCATTCCTTCTTTCTATCAAGTATGCGATTTTTCTCACTGCTCTTCTTATTTCACACAATTATCAGACTTTCCCTCCTCTTTTCGTTTTATTCACACTTTGCATATCATAATATGATGTGTGATGTGAATACGACAACACTCGAATTATTATACATAATTACTTTGTAACTATGTATAATAACTTATGTCACTTGCCGTAATTATTCTCTTCAAAATTTCATTGTAACATACTTCAGTTCATCATCGTTATAACTTATTGTTACATACAACGTATCACTTATTGCTTTGCCTCCGCTTATTTTAATTTATACTGCTAATACTCGCATACTTTATTATTATTATTTTGTATTCTTGTTTTCTTTACGCTTATATCAATTCTATGCTGCTTACAACTGCACACATAATTATTCTTTACTTTTTTTTTGTTCTTTCTGCTCTTAGAGGGCTCGCCTCTTTTTGTTTTTTCATTTTTAACTTTAAATTTAAAAAATAAAATATTTTGGAAAATGAACAAATCCAATGTAGAACATTCTGATTAGAATGCTACAATGAGATGTAATCTTGTAAATTGTGGCAATGCCACGTTGAATGCGAAAAAATTTTGTTGCGAAGAAATAAATAAATGAAAAATTCCAACACGGTTACATTGTAATATTGGAGGCTTGTAAAATAGAAGAAGAAATAAAGTTTAGTAATATTATTATTTTCTTCCGCGTACGTTCGACTTTAATTCTCTGCAATTCTGGAAGAAAAGCAGAGAAGATTGCTATTGATTTTTTGGCCTCTTAAATGTACGTAATCTCTTAACATAAATATATTTCACCGCAACATGGCCATAGAGCAGTGTAAGTCTTCTAAAGGAGAAGCTTCTAAAGGCGAACCTTTTAATTTTGCTACAATTTTACGACGCAGTAATATTTTTTGCACGACATATACAATATTGCAATTTTACAATGGAATTTTATAGCAATGCTGCAACTTTCTGGTGCTACGTTGGACGAAGAAAGTATTTAACTCTTTTATAGTTGCACGTGTTAACCGTTCCACCCGAAAGAACATAGGCCGTCGGCAGCCATTATTCCCAGGCACAAAGACCAAGGGCAATAAATTATCATTGCTCTCCTCACTTAATCTCAAAAGCCTGTTGTAATACAGCAGACGTTATAAGTGGAATGCGATCAATGCGAAATGTGAAATGGAAGGTAAATGTGGGAGATATGGCTTTTTTAATAATATACTGAGAAAAATGTTCTGATTATACAAGAACAAATTCTGATTATATCATCGTAATTAAACTTCTCGATTAGGATATTTAATAGATTTAATAATAAGTGTTTAATTTGTACACTAAAATTTGTAAAAAAAAATATTAAATTTACAAAAATATTTGTTTGAAATTCTAAATAAATATTTACTAAATGTAAACACATATTTATTTGATATAAGCTTAATTTGTGTGATTTACTATCATTTTTTAATTAGGATAAATATTTATTTACTAAATGTTTAGTTAGTTCTACTACTTTCGAAGAAATATGCATTAAGATTTAATAAATTCTTTTTCAGTATACCTTTCTGATTGAATCTGTCAGAATTGCAATTAGTGCAACAAGACTTTTTCCAGTGTAGGTACGATTTTTCTCGATGTCCTCCTCCTTTTCCTCGTATATCATCCTCAGTTTTTAGATACTTACCGGGAATGCTGGTACCGAGGGCGACGAAAACAATCGCGGTGACAGAATCCTTGATGCCCAAAGTACAACCGAAATACGAAGCAACGTCGCCGATTATCGCCGTGACCACGCCAATCCCCAGAATGCTGACGATAAAGCACAAATAACCACCGGCGATATCTGAAATAAAAAAAATGTTTCTCATACGTTTTGCGAAAGCAAAATACTAGAGAGTTTCAGAATTCGATTGTTAAATAATAGAAATATTGTTTGCTCGCATATTTCTTTGTATAAAATAGAAGAAATAGAAAAATATACACACGGTGATAGAAAAAAGTTTTGGCTACAAAGTTTTGTATTTATCAAACATTAGTAACATATTATAAGAAACAACTTTTTCTCTCTTTTTCTTTGGAGTGTTCATTGTCTCTTATTAAATAATAATTAACATTCAAAATGGTCACCTTTAGCTTTGATATAAATTTTAAAACACTAGAAGAGAATGCATTCACGATTGTCACGCATATTTCCACGGATAAATTCTTTTAGATAGAGATATGTCTTCAATTCATCAGCCGAAATTTTTTTTTAGCAGAATTTTTTTGATATTTAATAAGATATAACTAACACACACTCCAGATACTAAATTTTTTCTTTTATATATTATATATTATTATTCAGATATATAGGAAGTTGGCATTACCCGTCGTTTTTACATCCACAAATGACGACAAATAACGTCAACTTACTCTGGGCAATGATTTGATAAACATACAAATATGAAAAATTTTTTGTCGCCTTGTATGTAAAATCCATATTGGACAAAAGATTATGAAAAATTAATGTTAAAATCGCTGTCCTTTGTTTTTAATAATGGAAGTGAAACCGACGATATTTTTGGGATTTAATAGAAAAAACATTGAATAACAGTGCCAAAAAACTTTAATCACTTTGCGCGATATGCGGGATGAACAAAATGCAAATTATAAAGTGACATTCTCTTCGCGCTCACGCAAACATGCATTACCACGTAACCACTCGTTTGAGAGCTTAATTAGTCTAGTTAAAAGTCCACAATTTTTCCTCATTTACGCTTACTCTCGGGACTAATTATGCTGCCTCAGCTCAATTCTGCTTGGCTTTTACAAATCACGAAGCTCGTAACGTTAAAAGCGCTATTTTATCGTAATTGGCTATTTCCGATAATAAATAAAATCACTTATAGAAATTAGTTTAAAACTGTGATAAATGGACAAAAATTTCTATTAAAACTTTATGATTTGATGAACTTTTAAAATATATAATTTTTATACAATTTTTACTCAGAAATCTATAGTATATACATTATTTTAGTACAATTAATATTAATATATTAAAATATATGGAGAAGACTTTACAAAAATCATACAAATCTTTTTTTCAATATACATATCGCATATAATAATATATAAATTTTGTACATGTTTTCATATATTTTCATATATAGTTTTACAAAAGCTGTTTAATCATAAGCTGTTTGTCTAAAAATACGAACTGTTACATAACTGTTCCTAACAATTCCCTCAGGAATTATTTGTATTCTTTTTACTTTTTATAAGCGAGTACATTGCGTTCAACATATGTCAGACTGTAGGACGTCTAAAAAGGAAATAAAAATGCATAATCAATTTAACTCTGTACAGATTTATTTTGCAAAAATTAAAATATTAAATTTTACTAAAAACTATTGTCTTTATATAAATGAGTCTGTTTCTTCTTACTTGAAATTTTGCAAATATATTCTCTCTAAAACTTGCCAATCGTAAAGTATATTAATAATGAAACCAAGATTCTGTTTTCAAGAATAATGAGGGAAAACACCTTTATGAGTCTTGTATTATAATTCTTATGTAATAAGTCTAATAATTAGTTTAAAACTGTGTAAAACCTCATGTAATAAGTATTATAATTTCTTGTGTAATAAGACTAATTTGACGATGCGGTAATCTTTTTCATAATAAATAGTATAATGTGTGTGTGTGTGTGTGTGTGAGATAAACACAAACTATAGAAATCAAAGCTTTAAATGGTCTAGCTGAATGTTAAGTCTAGCTTGTATAATTCTTATGTGAATTTATATCAATACTAAGTACCTAGAAACGGCCATCGAAATGATTTTTCGCTCTTGAAACGCTAACTCTCTATTACTTTTTTTAATAGCTTCTTTACCTCATTCAGTTCCCCTTTTAAACTACTTTTAGTTTCTTTTTACATTTCCTATTTTCATTTTTTTCGTTACATTCGATTATATTTTTTTCTCTCTTTCCATTTCCTTCTTGTTACATTTCACTCCACGCGTTACATTAATACTAATACTGAAAGGTTTTTTTCTCGTATACTGTATGTGGATTTTCTCGATCCCACTACATACAATTATTGTGAAAATTCAAAAGAGCTTTCCTTTATCACAATATACTTGAAAAGCAAGCATCTTCTCACATTTGTGCATAAAAGTATCATTCTAGAATTGTAGTCACGTCTCAAAATTATATATGACAAAAATCCTTGAAGCGGCACATAACGGATATTATTATCAGTCTCTAACGGTCCAAAATATTCGCAATTGATGTGAAACTCGTGGAACGCTTTCTATGGAATTATTATCACAAGACAGTTGAAATTCTTGGAAAGCCTTCAAGGCTCTGACGCGATTCATGCCGCAAGTAAAATGCTCTCTCTCTTTCTCTTTGCACAAACGCATATATGTGACAACAAAAGGGAATTATTATTAGAAGTCTGTATACAAAGATACGTTTACGATGGAACGTGGGCGTTAATACAGCTAAAGAGTCTGTAAACACGCGGTTAGTTTCACTGTTAACACGTGGCCGGTGTATATTATTGCAATACGCTTGCTATACTACTCTTGTACTAAACTTGGCTGATTTACTAAAGTATTTCGTGATCTTTTCCAAGCAACTCGCTTGGAACTTATCGATATTACATTATGTAATTATCGGGAAATCGAGTAAGCTCGGAATTTCTCTCGAGAATAAAAACTCGACTGACAATATTAATAATAAAAAGTCTGAAGTATAAAAATAAAGCGCATTGTAATTCTTATATACAATATAATACACTATTATTTCTAATTAAACTATAAAGAAAAATTTTATTTAAAAAAATTCTACTTATTAATTTTTTATATTTTCTTTTTAGGAATTTTTCTATAATATAAAACAAAATATATTGTATCGACAGTACAAAACAATTTTTTAAAAATGATTTTTACCAATTTACCTTATTTCACTCGAATCCGTTGCAAAAGATGTATCAACTCTTAGTTCTTATTAAAGAAAATTTTATTTGATATCTCATTATTTTGTACTATTGCCATAAATTCCGAACAAAATTTACTTTGGAAGAGTGTAGAAGTACAAGTCACCATAAATCACGCAGAAATTTCGTGGAAATTTCATGAGAAAGCAGAGAAGAATGTATAAGCCGTATATAGTGTTCCTTATCTATTTATTTGTATATGTGCATGTATTTGCCTGTGTAATACACATACATGTCCATAGGGGATTTTCGACATCTTTAAAAAAAAAATCGTTAAACTAAGATATTATGCATATCTCTGCATTTATGTATACATAACTTGCAAATTAAGTTCTTGGGAATTCAACTATCATCTTCAGATTTTGCCGGCTTTTCCGGCAACATGTCTCACTGCGGAATATTGCATTTAGTAATGCGATGTGTTCATAAATCTCCCTCATACTCTTGCAACCGCATATTACAGTTGCATAATCTGCAGTTACATAACTATAAATTTCGGCTTATCTGGAAAGTATTGCAATCGTAATAGCATAATATTTTATACACCTGGAACATTTATTTATTATATTCTAATCTAGGATTTGTTTTTGATATCAAAAAAATTTCTCGATCACTCCGATAATTTCCGGCTCTGTCCGGAAATTAAGCTTTTTTTTTTTTCCTTATAAAAAGTGAAGCGAGAGGAAGAGTAAATACAATTCTGCATCTTGTGCTTCTGCATAGAAGCGCTGATCTACAAGGACGGGTAAAAAAGAAGAGAAAGATAAACAAGGTGAAATTACGTTGCTCGATACAGTAGTTTCCAGAGCTTTTGCAGAGTTCAGCAGGTCTTTGCGATTGTGCTTGCTGAAATAAAGCACGTCTTCTCCTCGCCCTTTATCCTCCTCTTACCGTCTTTCCTCGTTTTCTTCCACCTGGATGGAAGTAGAGCCATGACTAAAGAATGCAGAAAAGCTCTCCCACATCTCAAAAAATAGAGGAATAGGTTAAAATAGAATCGAAGAAATAACAAAAATAAAAAAACGAAGACAATCCGTGAAAAATTTAAGACATAAAATTATACAAACAAAAAGAATTTACTTTTTTCTTCAAACTTTTTACAAAGTCCTGTAATCAAAGTGTTTGGTTACAGGAAGCTGAGTTTCTTCAGTTGCTTTGTACAAAGATAATAAATATCTATATCTTCATACTGTGTTCTTCATACTGTTAAGATGGATTATTGAATAACTTTCAATAGTTTTAAAATTTCACAGTAATTTTTTGTAAAACATCGCATTATATAAATCAATTTGTAATTAATCTTCTTGTACGCGCGTGAATTAAAAAATATTATCCTGTGAGAGAGAGAGAGTTTAGATGTACCGTTTTTCCGTTTTGCAGATTGCATCGTCATAAACACATTTCGATCGAAATTCGCTTTACTTTTCATCACGTTAGCAATTTCGTATCTATAAACGTTTTTTTTTCATATAAGATCGAAATCACCGTATTAATATTCACGACAATGTATATATTATTTTAAAGGCTGAAAACGTCTTTTTGCGTATTAACGAAACTAATCGAATTTGTAAAATCGTTTAACAAATATTTTTACCGCATTTTGCCGTAAGAATCATCGATAAGAGATTTTTTGTACACATAAATAATATAATCAATTTCTGAGGAAAAAATGTATTTAACACATACACACATAATACACAAATAATAAATAAATTATTATAGGTTCTATTTCATATATCGAAATTAGTCACAACAAAATATAAAACGTCTTGTAAACCGATTACTTACCACAATATTTTTTTATATAGAAAGTTTATGCAAACAGTCAAATTAAAAAAATATTATTAAAACAATATTATTATATGATATAAAAATATTATATAGTTATTTTACAAAATTTCGTCAACATTGACGTCTTGTATAAAACGCGTTTTATAAAAGAGTAAAATTTGAACCAAACGAATCACATAAATTATAGTTCAACCAAAAAAAGAAGTCTACCATATGACGTAAGAGGGAGTTTAACATCTACGTTATATTTGTTCATGCGTTAAGAATTTTCATTTTCATTCCATCACAGCTGAAGAGAAGTCCTAAGTAAAGTCCGAAACGTCCCGAACGAATATGTGAATGTAATTTAATAAATTCAATTTTATCCACCTAACAATATTGCTCGTTTTTTTAAATTATTGACCTTGAATAAATTAGTGAAATCACTTTAATATTGCTGTAAAATTTGAAATTTTGAAACACCTTTATCCAAAATAAAAAAAAAACAATAATAAAAATATTTCAAATTTAACGAAACGAAAAAAATTAAAGTGTACATTGAAGTGGTTCATTCTATGTATACACAGATAGACAATATTAATATAAAAAGATTTTTTTTACTTACCTGTGGGTGGAACGAAGGCAAAAAGAACCTTCCAGAAGATGGTAAGAGAGTGCATAAGATAATCCATTACGGATGGTGAGGAAGGTTGACCGTTTTCACCCTCAGCGTCATCTTCATCACCTCTACTGACGGTCAGCGCTTCCATGAATTGTTCTTTCCAAGAACTTGTGCCTAAATATAAAATTTTAGAATTTATATTTTAGAAGAAAAGTAGAAAACAAAAAAGACATTATATATCTCGAATATTCTGCAATAGATAAATTAATTTTATAAACCATAAAAGTTTTTAATTTTTATTAACAATTTTTTAAATTGATTATTCTTGATTAATTTTTCAAACAGTCAATTATTTAGTAACGTTACAACAGTTCCTGTCTATTATGCATAAACAAACAAAGGATTCAGTCTGGAGGCTTTAATAAAGCCTCAACACTGAATACAGTAAAAAAAATACTATACTATAAAATCTCATTTTTGTTCACATTCAAATCTATATGTAATCGTGACGAGCAAGCGAATGAAGCGCTTTATCGAAGGTCTAAAAGTCGAAAAATGCTTTGAGCGATTCCGCTTCACAGACTGAGTGAAAGCAGAACATGCAGAAAGGAAAACGGGACAAAGAAAAGCACTATAATAGAGCAACGTGATATTCCTTTCTCTATTCTGTAATCGATTCCATTTTTACAC
>NW_012130102.1:233540-246322 GCF_000143395.1 Atta cephalotes | reverse complement strand
GAGAGAGAGAGAGAGAAAAGAAAGATGCGAAAAAAAAACAGATTAGATAGTTCAGCAAAAGCTATAGTTTGCTGAGTAAGTTCAACATGTATAAGAAGATTTGATGATTCAACAAAGAAATTATATACGTCTAGTAGTAACAATTATGAAAATGCTAATTTAGCTTATTCTTTGCTACGATAAGAATTAATGTAACAAGTTTTCTTCATTACAACAGCAAAAGTTGCTATCTTTGAGTGCCATCCACGCCATTCACGCTGCAAATGCTTTGAAACATTCTTTGATCAATTCAATAAAATTTTTTCTTCTGATTGGTCAATCAAGTATTTGCAACGTTAAGTGAATCCGTTAGTCAGTTTTGTTCAAAATTTTAATTTATATATTGATTTTCGTAGAAAGTTATCTTTGCTGTATTAACAAATTTTTGCTTAATGGCGGATATAAGATAGGACGGAGAAGGCGACTTCCCCAGAGTTTTCCAAACAGAAAGTTAGAATTTATTATATAACAATTTATTATATAACAAAATTTGTTTTTAAATTACATTTCATATCATGTTAATATGTATGTAAAAATATATCTGGCTAATAAAATACTGAATACCAATATAATTTATATTTTATGATTATGATAATAATAGTAAATATAATGAAACAATAAAGTAATAAAAATAATTAAAAAAATATTAAAAATAACATCAACAGTGAGAATAACATCAGTAATAAGTAAATATTTACATTTCATCATATCCACCCCCCCCCCCTCCCTCCCCCCTCAGAATAATTCTCTGGATCCACCCTTGTTTTTGCTGTGCTATAACAACAAATACGATTATAAGCGCTAATTTTATTCATATATAATTTTATTACTTTAACAAAGTAAATTGGCTGTCCATTTGTCCATTTGCGGCTGTACATTTGTCGGTGAAGTTTTTATTTCAACAAATCTTTTTTTCCGTGGAGAGAAAATTAAATTGTTTTCATCTCGATCAATTTTTAAATAAATATTTACCAAATAAAGTACGTTGATAAATATGTTTTACATCTTTCTTTATTATATATTTATAATATTTGCAATATTTCTTACGCATACACGAAATAATATTTTGTTCATTAAATATTTTACATACACTGTACATATACTTCGCCATTAATAGCAATTATTTATTAAATGTCGAAAAAGATTACCACACAATAAAGTTTCGTTGCTGTATTTGTAAATTCGATTTCTTGACCAAAGCTCTCACCAAAGCTTTTTCAGAGATGCTTTGAAGAACATAGAGTACGTGAAATAACTTCCTGCCGTGAAGAAAAGCCTCCTGGGGAGCGAAAGAAAGAAAAGAACCAAAATGATAATAGAAAACAGCTCGTTGCTGATATTTTATCGTGTTTTTTATTGTTTTCTGTGCTTGAAGTTATAGCGAAATTCGACACGGTCATTTTCAAAGCTTCCATTGGAAGTTTACGGTATTCGTAATAGGAGGTGATAATAGCGCCATTCCGAGGAATTTTATTATTTTGTATCAATTTGTTCACATGTGTTTTCATATCGTTCATTTGCTGCGACGATACAATTTAAAAAAAAAATCTAGAGTTTAAATGTTTTGAATCATTTAAATTTTATTATTAATTTTGATGTAATAAAGTAAACAATTGTGGGAATAAAAGTATATTCTTTTTAATTATTCATTTTTTTTAAGTTTTTATTTTTTTATGCAAGCAACTAAAATGAAAATTTTTAGTTACATCGTTGCAGTAGAGCGACACATATAAAATTTAAATGTAAATCAGAAGGGTATCTTATTTCGAGTTTTTATTTACTTCGATAAATTTTTATTTTAATCGACAAGTTTTTATTTAAGTTTCATTTTTCTCTATAAAATAAAACGTTAATGTTCCCAGCACAGAATTTGCAGCAATATCGCTGCAAAATCTCTACAATATTGCTGCAATATTGCGTTGTAGTAGCGTTGCTGTAACTTTTGTGCAACTTTGTTGCTGTAGGAGTTTATAATATTGTATATGTCAGTGATATAAAAATAATAATTACATCGAAAGTATTTTGAATTACATATTAAATGTCAAGTCAAGTTTATTGCAATTCATGCATCTAACTTAGTGCATATTAAAAAGGCTGTTGAAGATGTAAAAAAATGTAAGAGATATGTTTCTGAAAGGGTTGCATAGCCAAAGCAACAAAAATTTAAGATGAATGTAGGAAATGCAGAAATGTGAGAATCATGCATAGTGCCGAGGGAGTCTTGAATTTCACGAGTCTCTACATAATGCTGCATTCCTCAGAGTTGCATTTTTAAAGAGCCTCAATCTAGATGCTCGCGCGCGTCCCGTGATACGCATTTCTCCATTGGGAAAGATTAAATCAAGCAAGTTCGAGTTAGACGCGCAGACTGTTCAATAATAAATTTCAATAATAAATTGGCAGAAGCTTGGTGAAAAATTTTTTGTAAAGAAGAAATTATGAATAGAAAATTTTACTATATTTTATATATTTTATAATTATGAGAAACAGTCATAGGAATTAGTTGAAACTTTCATCCCGATTTTATTACTCCTTGTCTCTCATGTTTTAACAAGAGGCTACTAAACGTGTATAACTGAGGAATACAATGTTCTGTCTCAGCCGTAATGACTGATAATTATAATTACACAATTATACACTTTGTATTTGTGCCTAAATCTGACTTGAGTTACAGTGGCTATGAAAAAGTAGTCATTTCCGGTCAATATATAATTTTACAATAATTTTTGTCAACCTATTTTTTAATTTATAATTTGATAAAATTATTGTTTATAAGGGACACGTATTTTCATGTAAATATATATGTTTTTGTTTCTAAGAAAAATGTCTATGAAAATTAAAAAATTAAGTAGCAGGGTGACATCAAAATATGACGTGATGACATCTATTTTGGTCTACAAGACGTCACGTTTGTTATTTAGGAAACATAATTTAATATTTTACTTCTCAATTGTGTTACGAAGAGTTCAAAAAAATCCTGTATACACACATATATATATATATATATACGCGCGCGTATGATTATAATCTTTACATCTTACAACAGATGTTCCAAGAAGAGATCATATTAGGAGCTCACCGAGTATTATGGAGGCATTTGCTCGCTGGACAAGCTTATCCACAGTGTTCTTGAACTCCTTGGATTCTTTAATCCTGATTTGTGCCCGGAACACTTCACCTAGACGCGGTCTGCCCAACAGTGCCATTTTCTCCTCTTCCGTTCTCTCCTCCGGCTGCTTCAGCTCCGCTGCTGCAGCGATTCCTGCTTCCGCTGAAACCAGAAAATCGCATCTTGCTACTTTAATAATGTCGGGGCATGTTCTGCAACAGAATAAGTGGGAAGTCGATTCATGGTCAGATAAGAACAGCGAAACAGTTTCTGTTAATTAACAAGTTTTAATTAATTCCAGTCTGGCATAATAAATATGCGCGTTAAAAATAATATCGTTATAAACTTTTTTACAGGATATTTTTGGATATCGAATGACCCATTTTTGCATTTGCAAAATGCTAAAAGTTTTAAGCACTTTCAAGAAGAGAGTTTTAACATTGAGGAACATTAAAACACGGACAGTTTTAAACCAAGTTAAATTAAGATTACAATTTTAAAAGAAATTATTTAAAAAATATACAATATATATAATTCTTTCTACATTGTATAAAGTTACAAAATTTGTATATAGAGCACATTTTACTTAGACTTTAAAAATTATTATTAACTATTCTTTAAAAATATTTTATTTTTTGTTAAACGATATTATTTTTAATATAATATATTGTTATTATTTTTATATCTTCTTATTTTTATGTATTCATATATTACTGATTTATATTACTGGTTGCTAAATATTCTGTTTAACCTTTCCAGTTTTGCATATTGCATTATATATAAAAAATGTATAAGAAATGATGTAACGAAAGTATAGATGCACAGAAAGGTTAAATACAATTTTTAGTATCAATTGTTAAAGATAAACTCACGCTACTCTATAAAGATCGATCGTGTGAAAGCAATATTGAACAAGATTGATTGATCAATGTCCTCCTCCACGTGAATCCATTAAAATAAACCTTAAACGTAGAAGACAAGTCCGACAAACAGCCGCTTTCTCATGTGGTCGTGACTTTATTATCGATTGGTCTCATGAATTATAGTCGCACACCTCTCTTAAGCTAATTCCGCGCTTCGTACTCCGTGTCTGACCACGCATCGACTCACATCACTTGCATTAACACTTTTCTACTAGCGCATAGTGTGAAACTAATTCAGCCTAGAAGAAAAATATTGTTCTATGTGGCTGCATACACACAAATATGGAATGATAAGTATGAATACGATGTATTCATTTTATATATTTTATTATGCAGTTAGTATGGCAAATAATTTCGACAAAAGTACATTTTGAGCCATGTTATTTCGTTAGCTGAAGAAATGTTAATATATATAAAGAGGGATATATTAAGTCCAATCCAGATGTGTTATTCATGTAACGATAAAATTTTCTACAATCCAATATGTATTGACGATTTTACACAAAGTGTCTTTGCTGCGCTATCGATGCATGAATAATACTGAATGACCACATTTATCTCCGTCATCGAGGGATGATCGATACTTTACGCCGGGTGTTTCGATCGATGATGAATAACGCATTTATTGTTGGTATCTCCTGTCTACAGTCGTGATGGTATATGGTCGTATTTTATCGAAAAAATAAAAAAACCGAATAAATCTGAAATGTGTTAAAATAAGAGACAGCCAAGAGATAAAAAAGAAATAGAGAGCGAAAAAAATTATTACTATTATTAAAAGGAAATGTTGTGTGTAACATAGATAAAAAAGAATAAAAATATAGAATATAAAAATATAGAATTTTTCATTAAAATAAAAAATTTTAACAAATACATAATGTAATTTTTTTTTTAAAATCCAAAATTATATTTAAAAATTTATTTTATTTAAGATCGTTTACAAAAAGTTCATAGATCCTTTTAAGATAAAAAAAACGATTAGTGGATACACTTTTTCTATAAATGATTAGTTATATCTCAATCACAACAGAAAAGTTAAAGTTATCTTTATTAGAAAAATGTGTTACTGCTTAATCGCTTCTTTATTCTCCAGGAAATTGTCTAGAAACATTCTTTCGTAAGCGGATATAAATTTGTTTGTCTTGGCTTTCACTAGATGTTCTAATGTTACTCCATAAAAGCTTCTTATAGTTCATATCTCGACTAAAGTTTTGGGAGTTAGCTGACCGTATTGGCAAATTCAATTTCGTTTGACTTTTGTTTGATTTAAAATAGATATATCAACACTGTTATCTTCTATAATATCCTCTCTAAACTTCGTGAAAGGTATTTTATTAAATCGCTATGATATTGCCAATATAATTTAAGGATTAAATACAACAATGACAACAATAATAAATATATTCGATTTATTATATTTGTAAACAGTTTTTGATGGATTTTATCGGATTTTAAGCGGGAAATAGTCTTTTACAATACGCGATATAATCTGAAACATGCAGCAAAATAATAAACATAATTTCTGTAATTTCGGTAGTTATCGGTTATGTAACAATAAAATAATAATATAATATTATATTCAAAATTATTATATTTACAAAAAACATTGTTGTCACTTGTAAAATAATAATAACAATCCGTTGTTGAGGTATGATTTTATCATCGTATAGTATTTCCAACACAAAACAAATCTGCCGTTTACTGTCTACTTTTTCGTGCTTTTATACGTTTAATTTTATTTTTGCAAAAACTTCAGTTAGATTGATTTAAGGATTTTTGTACGCTTTCAACATATTATACAAAAATCGGAGAAAAACATTTTTATAAATTTTACCATAAAACCGATTTCTTACTATGATTAGAGCAACAAAATCAAGATTAGAATAATATAATAATTAGTACTTATAAAGAATACTAAATATTACTTCTCTGTATGTTTCCTGATTCTGCTCACGTTAGCATAGCTAACTTTATAGATAAAGTCATTCATAACTGTCGGATCTAAAATGTATTCAAAAATAAAATCGTCGGGAAAATATATTGTTAAGTAAATAATTATTCAATGTATGTAAATAAATAAATAATGATAATGGTATTTGAGATTTCACAATCTTCTTTTGAAAATTAATTAATTTTAATTTTCATAGACGATAATTAGAAAAGACAATCAAGATTGCTGAAAATTTGTTTTTCAAAGCCATATTTTAATCATTCGTCATTGAACGTTAAATCTCATTCGAACAAAGGAATACAATTTAAGGAAAGGAAAAACAAGAGAGGTTAAAATGAGAATATTTTCTGACTCATTGTCAGACACAGATAAGATCAATAAACGATCGACCGATGAACGTCAGATGCAGTCGGGATGCAATTTATTACGCTCGAAATACGCTTTTATTTGAAAAAAACTGGCGCATTAAATTTGAGGTAAAGGAAATGTAATTTGCCTCAGGAATTATTCTGTGTTTTGCTTTCTAACGTAACGTTTTGCTTAGTTAGCATTATGTATATCTCAATATTTCTTTGCTTGAATATACATATATATATATATATATATATAGTAATATGTTGCGGTGCATTTTAAGTGAATTGCATTCTGTCAGTGAAATTAGCTCATATATACATTTTACATGCTTGCGTGAGAATATAAATATATTATTATTTTCATGTACTTTCTCATGTAATTTCACATAAAGAAATTAAAATATATTCTAAGTCTAAAATATATTCTAAAATTTTGCATAAAGTTTATATAAAAAGTTAAGACAATCTTTTTAAAACTTATTTATTTTCTTCATTTATATATTTACTTATTTATTGGTAGATAAATTAAAAAATCCGTTTCAGTTTTAGCTTTAATTATTTAAAATCTCTTTAATTTGTTATTCTTTAGGTTAAGATATAACGTTCTTGACATTTTGCAATTGATTCTCATAAGGTATACTTTTTTTTTACTATACGTAATGACTGCATGGATAATAGATCAATAAATAAGATAATTTATCCAAACTAAATAAAAAATGCGAAATGAATCTTTTAAAAACCTTTTTATTTTTTATGTATTATAAAAAATAAATTACTTTCTTACTTTTTTATCTGTTAAAAACTTAAAATATTATTTGAGTCACTTAAAATAAATAATTAAGAAATTAATCATGGGAATAATTTATAAACAGAAAATTGTACTATTCTTTTACTGGGTGAGCTTCGCAGTCGAAAAATTGCTAGCTATTGCAAAACTGGGACACGATGATTGAATACAAGCATTGATAACTAAATATGGTCCTGACTTTTCCATCAGAATTTTAAACTTGATTGGGGAAGTCAGAAATAGATGACTGCGGAAAATCTCGTCTCATTTTGCAAAGTTTTTTTAACTTACGAAGGTTTAACTTACGAACGGTAGTGGAATTTTCACGAGTGCTTCTCGATCAAAATGTCGAAATTATCGGAAAACATAAAGAATGATAGGCGGAAGCAAACGAAAAATTCAGTATACGAATGTAATAAATCTTTCTCCAAATTTTTTAAAAATTTCAGAGATCTATTTATAAAGAAATATATACGTTCAAGTTAAAAGATTTTAATCTTTTCGAAAAAAATTAAAGACCGAAAGTAATAATAAAACTTTAAATTATAATGATATAATATTATATTTTTTTAGTTAAAAGATTATAGACTGTTTGATAATAGTAGATTACAGAAAATAGTTAATATTCTGTAAATGAGCAATAAATAAAATATAAGAAAACAGCAAAAAACTTAAAAATCTCTATTATATATTATATTAGCATATCAATAAACACGATCGTATCGCGTGCAGCAAGTAACGAGGCAAATCGGTATTTATGCGCGAGCTGTCAAGTTGAAAGTACTTTAGATTACCGTATCTCAGAAACGCCAATTGAGTTTCTAATAAGTTTAATCGATAGCCGCGGTTTTGATTATACTACGAACATGCTTTAACTCCATATTCTATTCAAGTGGGTATGAGTGGAGATATCGCAAAGATGTCTGAAATAGGAAATTATTATGAAACATCATTATTGTACCTGATTACCATAGATAAAACGTAGATAAAATCTTCTTCCACTTCTAATACAAGGCTAGGCTAGGAATGATTGAAACAATCTTGATACACATATATGTGTCAGAGATAATAATCGTCAGAATAATATGGTTAATCCTCTGAGAATTTAATCGTGACAGATATTTCAGCGAAACGCTACATATTAATTTATATCCATTTATATATCCCAATTATTGTAAAAGTTATTAATTATTTACAAAAGTTGTATGATTATTTGAAATAGGATAAATCTTTGCTAACTCTGTTTTAAATATTTAATACTTCTTCTACACTGGTTTATATAATTAATTGATCAGGAAAAACAATAGGCACAGTCGTTTAATAAAAAGGGTATAAGTTAATACACAAGAACTTACTCAAGGTTATGACAATGCGGGGGTCATGACATATTGAAATAAAAATCATTTTAATGAAAGCTAGATTCTCGTTTCTACGGTTTGATTGATCATTTTTAATACATATAAAAGAAACATTTAATACATACAAAAATTAACATTTAAATTTATTTTTATAAGATATGCATTATGTGAATAAGAAAATTAAATACAAAAATTTTTTATTTTTTATACACTATATATACGTTTTTTATCCATTTAATTTCTTTGTCATTAATTTTTATTTAATTCATTTTATTTTCCTTTTTAAAATAAATTATATTTTTAAAAATTAAATATTATATTACTTTATTATAATTTAAAAAGAAATCTTTTTATAATTTCTTTCCAAAATAATATAACGCAACGTATAATTTTTAGGATAACTAAAATGACAAAAGTATAGATATTTATAATTTTTGTATAAAACATTGAATTTTATTATGGTACTTAGTACATGATTATAGGGAAGAACAGTTTTTTAAAATTAAAAATGCCACGTCGCACATCAAGATTCGAAGCAAAACTTGGAAACTATACGTTACAATTTTTAACCGAGCGGTATTTTTCGCACGTATATATAGGTTGATGGAGCAGTTGAAATTACTCTTAGTACTGCAACAGTAAAAATAGATCGATCGGGAGATGGATGGGGTTGCTTAATGTGGGAGTGAACTCATCATGGATCATCCGAATGGTTACTGCAACTGGGAGATGGTCCAGAGTCAAAAGTCAAGAAAAGTCCAGATGAAAAAGGTCAAGAGATGATACAATATTTTTGTCAATCTATCAATAACAAATTATCAAATGGGATATTAATAAAAGATCTAGATTAAACGCATTAGCTTCGAGCACAAAGCGAAAATTTCACTTTTAGTATCACTTTCGGAATTATCGCATTGTTTAATTATTCCCATCTGTTACCGCGCACTGTCGATAGAATTTTTACTTGGACGTAATTTATACTTCGTTGAAGACTTGCAAAACTCCGTGCTTGAAAATTTCCAAGTGAAATTACGAGAATTTTCTCAATTATTATACAGAATATGTGTATCCATGATATTTTAAATCTATATGATATTTTCGAGTGCACTTCGTATAAAGTTAATTTTCGCAACTTGTTATAATATTTAAACTATTTCCGGAAGATGAATTATTATTATTGCTTAAATTATTTCCATAATTTTATCATTAATTAATTACTCTTTGTTGTTTCTTCTTTCATTCTTCAATTATCTTTAATTATAGAGTTTGTATACTTTTGAATATTTTCTGTAATTATATCGTAATTTAATGTAACAACTAAAGTTTTTGATACAATAAATTCAAAACTCGATATTCTTGCAATAGAAAGGGCGTTGAAAGCTAAACAATAAGCAAATAAGAATGTTAATATAAATGTTAATTTATTTACTTAATAAAAGCTTTTAATTACTGAAGAATTTTATGAGCAGTTTGGAACGTTTCAATATAATATTATTTGTTTTAACTTTATACTTAGATTATTTCCTTCATTTTTACACTCCATCTTTTGCTATTTCTATTTCTATATTTCTCTCTTATCACGTTATTTATATTAATTTTTTTTTTTTTAGAAGCACATTGTTGCATAAATGTAGCCACATACTTATTCACATACTTTATTGTTGAGCTGTTCGAAAAGCTCGGCTTTAGCCCGGGAATTCCATTTTTAGAAGCAACGTATGGCGCCTTGCGGCCAACGTAACTTATGTCGCGGTTACTTTTAAGTAGTAAATTAGCCGTATTATTTCGAGGCCAGTCAGCAGAAATTCGGCAGTACAACTGATTAAAAACGTGCAGGCATGTAGTAAACTTGGCCGTGTGTCTTTATTATACTTTCTTATTTTGTCGCTGTTATTGCCAGAACTTCACAAATAAACATTTTTCAACCCATGAGTAAAAATAATAATGGAAAAATAGTGCTGAAAATTCTGTTTTCTTAAATTATTTAAAAAAAAATAAAAAGAATTATATTCTCTTAAGAAAAATTCTGCAAATTATGCAGATCAGAAGCAAACTATCCCACTTTATTGTTAGAACAAAGGCCGTAGTTGATAAAACGAATTAAAAAAAGGTCTCAAATACAAACACAAGATCCAAAACTTTCGTAACCTGAGCGGGATTGATTAATTTCTTAATTAAAAGCAAACAGCCGCGGGTTAATTAGTTGCCACGTAAAAATGTAACAAATCACTAGTATTTTGTACTCGTTCCTATTTTTCTTAAGTAAACAAAAGTAAACATTTAAGTAATGAAATATAACTTTATAAATTTATATAAAAAAGAAAATTTCTTATTGGTCAAACGCTTTTGTGTCATTTCATTTTATTTACTACATGTATTAATTCTCATCTTAGGGTTGTGTACAATTTCCATGAATTAATAAGCTTCATTAGCTCGAATTTTCGAAGTAATTAATTCTCGGTGGCGTTAATTAGGAGGCTAAAATTGCTAAGAATAAAAAAATCTTTCTCTTCATAGTATATGAGTCTCGTAAGCTACAATAATATAATTTTACATCATTGTGTGTACAATTTTTTTTTATTTACCATTTATTTTTATTATATAAATATAAGTGTATTATTGATAAATATTAAGCCGAGATTTAGATGGCTTCATTTATTGTTTTTCTTTCTTCAAAGACGAATTATAGAATTGAAATTTCAATGGAGGTTATATTTTCATTCGTTACATAAAATATCAGTCTCGCGTGTTAATCCAAGTTCGTTAGTACAAACAACATGGTCAGTCGCAAAGGAGAGGATATTTCATTATGGATAGAGGCTATTTTCGTCATTTATCAACGTCTGTCGCAAGTCGGGAAAACTGATTTCTTGAAGTTTCATCAAGTTTATCTTGTTTTTATCAGATATTTTATATTTTTATGATTTTATCACTTATTTTTTAATACTGCATCACATGAACCATGAGTCAGAAATAAACTTAGAATAAAAGCTATGACCGTGTAGATTGCTGCCGTATTCGTTACTTTAAAAACAAAACGTTTTATGATTCGAAAGAATTATTAAATATTACACTTTTTATTTCTTATTAATATAAAATCCAGCCTTGGTTGGCAATTTATTTATCATTAAATTCTCAGCATGTAACATAAAACATATTTTTTTTTGTTTAGAAATTATTATTTCTAACGGAAACAAGCTCCTAGAAATTTGCTTTAAAACTGAAAATTGTAAGATTGTAAAAAATATTATTAAACCTACACCAAGATCCGCTTTGAATATGGTTTCTTTGCTTATTCGTGTGCTGAATATCACAATGCTCTAATCTCTGATGATTTGTCTCGACCTACGCTCGTTACTTTCGACGTGTTTTTATGATGGTAACTGTTTCAACCGTGCATTACAACTTTATATCTGTTGCATCTCGTGACAGATCATATATTAAATGTACGACTTATGAATAAATATAACAGCGATTTATAAATAAAAATGAGAGATGTGGAAAAAATAAATAGAAATCGTAAATAAAATGTATAAACCATTACCATAAATGTTATAAATAAAAGTTATACAATTTTATCGAATAAATCGTATAAATACAGACAGCAAAAATTTGTCGTAAAATATATAAATATAAATTACATAAATGTGCCTGATAACATAAATAAAAATTATAAATAAAGATTATGAATTACTACTGTGAAAAATATTAATAGAAATAATAAAACTTCATCACGCGGAAATTACGAATAAATATTACAAAGCTTTAATTGTTCCTATACTGTGTACATTTCATGTAATAATTCATCATCAATTGCTTATAATATATATAACTTAATTATATTAATTCAATCTGATATTTTAAATAAGAGCATTCACTTGATTCATAAATAAATAAACGCATGTTATTTATGCGACTTAATAATTCATTATTTTTCATAATTATTATTAATCACTATATCGTCATCATTTATCAGTCATTTATAAGATAATTATAATTACATATGCGTATGCTTTTACAAGAAGAACTCTTTATAATAAATGCGACTTATCAATTTTCCCGTTTATTTTAGCTATTAAATTACATAATCAATTACATAAATTGATTTATTTATTTATCTTTTCCTTTCTCTTTTTTCTCTTTGCATGCGTTTATATTACAGAGAAATTTTTGTTCGTTGAATGTATAAAAGTATCCAGTAATGCATTTTTTGGCTGTAGAATAGATATATATATATATATATATATATATAATAAATAGTA
>NW_012130102.1:224592-233520 GCF_000143395.1 Atta cephalotes | reverse complement strand
AATTTGATTTATTCTGATATTATCAAAATTTTTTATTATATTCACATATTAGATTTTTAATATGTCATTGTATATTTAATATCTATAAAAGAAAAAATTAAAATGGTTATCAGAGTGACAAAATGATATGTTCTAATGGCGGTTCTAGTATTAAAGGCTTTTCAAATTATCAACATAATGACATTTTAATAATATGTGTAAAATAATATGTGTAAAGTATCTCCATTTGCAGAATTTAATAGCAATAATATCAGGGTGATTATTAGTATGTATACACGATAATCTGACAGCCATAAAAAAGACATTAACGTACGTCTACCGTCTACCGTCTGTAAACAGACTTTTATAAGTAATTCCATATTCTCAATAACATCTTAATACTATTCGCAAATATACCGTTATAATACCGTCAAATATAATTCTAATATAGCATTATATGTTTCACAGAAAGCGAACTTTTGCATAGTGTGATGTGACAAGTACTTGTCATTTATGATAAGTGCGGGAAACAACTTCTGCCATAGCGAAACATTTCACATTTATATTTAATACTTGCCTTGAATTATCGTATATTGCATTTACAGAATCACGTTACGAAGTTTTGAAATTTTTAAATAACTTCGATAAAAATATTTCATTTGCGTCATTTAATCATGCATCAAAGTGTAAGTACAAGAAAATGCAATGCAAACATTATTTATTTTACATAGACATTTCGTACATCTGTACGCAGATTATGCGAGTAATTAAAAACGAAAAATATGCGAGAAATATAATTAAAAATGAAAAAAATAACTCATATAAACAAGTTTTAAATTCGAGCGATTTATATAGAAGAAAGAAAAACAGAATCATCTGGGATTAATACAGGATATCCTGACCATAAAAGCAGCTCGTTATACAATGGACGGAGTTCAGAAAATAAATGAAATTGCAACGCTGCACCGCGTCGACCGAACAAGACATGAGGTCTGGGTGTATATTATTGGAAATGTAATAATAGGTTGTAAGTTCGTTACTTCTCTATTCTTAATAAATGAAAATGCAATTGTAGATAATGATTACGTAATAATGATGATTTGAATGAATAGCAAAATTAATAATAACAATAAAAGTATTATTAATATTATTGAAATACACATTTAATATATGTACTGATTATTAATTAAAAATATTGGTTACATTGGCACATATCTACGTAGACATATCATAAATCATTCATAAATCATTCATTTTTTAAAATAAAATTATATCATTTTTTTTATGTAAATTCATTTTTACATTTTACTTCTTTTTCGGTTTTACTCGATTTACTATATTAAAATAATAAAATCATAAAAAAAGTTATAACTTAGTATAATAATATCTTCTACAATATTGTACACAAACTTCTGATAAAATATTTATACTATCTTTGCGATAACTTTAGTGCTTTTATTTTACATAGAATAATAAAATTAATTAATTGACATAAAAAGACATACACAATTATATTTAAAGAAGGATTAATAAAAAGGCATATAGAATTATATTTTGCCAAAATTTTTTTTAAACTTCAAGATAGAAATTAATTTTTTTAACGTTACTATTATTACTCTAATTATTACTTTTATTTATGTTATTTATGTTTTTTATTATTGTTATTATTATGTTCCTTTATATTTCTTCTTTCATTATATTTATATATAATATTATTATCACATTAATTTTTTGTGTTATTATTGATAGCAAAATTATTTATTATTTTTATTGTTATAATTCCAAGAGTCAAATAACAAAAATTGATCAAGTTATGTTTATAAAAATTAAAGTGCGAATCCTAATATTTCTCTAATAACAATAGAAAGTACCGAATTAACTAATTCTTGTCGTCTCGACTATCTGACATACATCTTCTTGCGTCGAATACACGCTACAACTAGTTACACAATTCTGGACGTGGTCTAGGCCCGTGATTGACGTCAGACTGTATTTAAAGTTCTATAGAGTCGACATAGAACTGAATCAGTCACGCGATATTCGTTGTGGATTTTCCTGATACGTACGGGCCGTGAGGGATCGTGGATCCCATTACAATTTTCGAGTTTCCTCTCGCGCTTCTTCTGCTATCTAACCTTACTTAGTCTTCGCCATTACTCAGCATACTAATCGGAATTTCTAGTGAGCTGATACATAATGAATAATCTGATTAATCTCTCAAGGAAAACTCAAAAACTCACATGTGAAGATTTGGAAATAAAAAGTACATGACATAACAAGTTATTCCATTTTTCAAAGCAAATTTTTTAATATTATAAATCGATTTTTATTATATAAATTTATAAGAGTCTTTAAGTTATAAATTTATAAATTTATGAGAATGTATAAATTTTTTATTATAAGTTTATATGATAATATATATAGATATGATGATTAACGATAAAATTAATAATTTTTTTAATTTCAGTTTTCGTGCATTTATAGCGTTTTCGTTTTAATGATATCCTTATTAAAAATATTTTTTTTAAATGTATATCTAAAAATTCTTTATAGAAAGTACCAAATTGAAATTCAACGGGAGCTAAAGCTTTATCTGCCGAGTATATCCTCACCATTCTTGCAGTGTTAAATATTCCGAAATGTAATAAATTGAGAGATTAGAAAGAACCAGAAGTTCAGCTGTTTGCAAAAAAGATCGTCGAAAGCGAGCCAACAAAGGAAATGAAACATATATTCTTGCCACTGTGGTTCAAAAGCCTCATTTTCAAGTCGCATCAAATTGCACGTGAATGTGGCGTTAGTTGTGTGAAGCGGTATAATTTCGTATTCTTCACTATTGAAAATTCTATTCGTATCATTTCAAGCTGTTCCAAGAACTGAATGACACAGTTTTCGTTAATCAGGATTAAATTTTGTCAATAGATTAACAGATTAGAGTTTAAAAGTGACAATCTATTTTTAATCTATCTTCTCTTTTTTCCTGTTTTATGATAAATATTTGCAAACTATGGAAACGTTATTCTATGTATTATTATCAGATAAATAATAAATAAATTTATTTATTTTAAGGAAATTATATTGATTATAATTGCAATTGCATTTACTAAATAAAAACGTTGATGTTATTTACCACTTGAATATTAATATTCTATTGTATTAATATTTAAAATTATCATAATTTATAGTAGAATGTTTTCAAATCTGCGAGAATAATCATGAAAATGGAGTTTCTAACCATAATTATTTTACTATGCAATTATAGTCAAACAAACACTTTTCTAGACTCACCGTCTAACACATTTTTCACTGATTGCCAGAATTGAATGAAAGACTTCTAGATTGCGTTTCTCCTGTCCTTCCCTTTCTATTGTCTTTTACAATACACAAATATAGATATGCATAATTCCTCTCAAAACGCATACACGCGTTTTGGGCGCATTTAAATGTACTCCAAGAAGACGCAGACGGAGTCGGTGGTTGGTGAACTTCGTCAGTCTGGTTTATAATTGATGTTAGACGATGTTTATCGTTTTATACTTGGCGTCATGCGCGACGCTGCATATATAATTTTAAACTTTATATTGCGCCGATGCGAGCGCACGTGCCAAATGCATTTGCATTTTACGCTTTGTAGCTCGAAAATTTCGAACGCTTGTAATTAGAGAATAATGTAATGTAGATAGCTATATAACGTATTGTATTTGTATTTGTGTTTGTATATGAGATATTAAATACTTGTTAGGGTAGTACAATAATTATATACCAATATTAGCATGTTTACATAAACGTTAATAATACTGCAGAATTTCCCTTTTGTTCTAGTTTATAGAAGCAGAGTTTGTATTAATAACAATTACGTAGATGAATATTAATATTTAAAATTAATAATACTTTTAGATACAACAAAATTTAAAAGCTTAATTTAAATTATACACAAACAAGTAAATATATTGTATGTACGATTTTGTTAAATATAATTTATATTTCTAAAACAAAAATCCACCACATCACATATTATTGTTTGTAAAATCCGTGTTAAATATTATGAAAGTTATAATAAATTTGAAGAGTAAGTTTATTACAGTTTATTACAGTTTATTATTTTTTAAGATTAAATTTGGGAAATTTGTGAGATTATTAATATTTCAGATTGATTGCGACAAAGTTCAACAACCAATTATAATTTCTGAAGTTAATTCATTTAAAATGAATATAAATATATAATAGTTCAACATCTTAACATTCCGTAACAGACCGTAGTGGCGCTTCGTATTTTAAATAATAAATTTGAAGGTTTTATTTTGGTTATAAAAATTTATTAAATTAAAATAAAAGTTTAAACTATAAAGACATGCAATTTGTCAAATCTCAATATTTTTATTATAATTATTATCAGATATAAATTAATTTACATCAGAGACATTATATGTAAATGTGTATTTGTGTAATTATGACAGACACGTGTTCTAACTATCTGATCACGATCCTTGAACCGAAGAAATAAGTGCAAACGTGTAGGCACGTGTCTAATAATAGTACAAGCTAATACGCGAAAGTAATGTAGTTCATCCGGTTACATTTTTGTCACTTTTTTTGTTTTGTTGATTCACGTATAATAATATTTACTAGCTTGTCAAACATTGTTTATTTTAGCAACAACTCAGTGATTTTATACAAGATTATTTAACGCAAAATTTCGTGCAAGTAGATAAATACGGTAATAATATTATCGCACAATGAAAACGCTTATCTAAACAAAAAAATAGAGGAAAAAGAGAATAAAGAAGAAATTTGAATAGCTGAATAATTTTATTTATTTCTTGCGACAAAAGATTATCTAAAAGTTTCAAGAAAGTGTTTCAAGAACAATAAAATATGGAGAAACTTTGTTCTCAAAACTCTCGATACTTTGGATTATTGTGTATTTTGTGAAATATTTCGACTTTTAAGCCATCTAATAAAAGAGTATTAGTATTTAGCTAAAATAATTCGTAGTTTAAACAAATTTTCACCAAATTTTAATAACGTTTCTAAAACTTCCCGAAATAATAATCTTTTGACATAAACAATAAATAAAGTGGCAAACATTATAAAAACTACATTATATAAATTATTTGCATATGCAATGTATTTAGAAGGATTTTATGATTTGTTATGCAAATTATTAATGTCTTACAAAATTCATTTTAAACGCTCTCTATCCTCAACCTCTTCTAGAAATACTAATCGACTTTCCTTTATTGAACTCTTGAATTTTTAATAATTTGAATAATTAGCTCGATCGTGAAAAAAGAAAGAAGGAGAAAGGAGAGAAAATGAGAAAGAACATTTGTCAACATAAAAAATTAAATATCCTGGAGAGTTTAGCGAAATGTATTTGCTTTTTTTTAATCCTTTCTACACGGATGATTTTAAATCGTAAAAAATTACCGGATATTCGGAATCCGATCGGATATCCGAAAAGGCAATTTCTTCAAGTTGGACACATCCGACATTTCACCGGATATCCGGTGCATCCCTAATTTTAAATATAAATATATATTATTACAAAAGTATGAAAGTAACATAAATAATACAAAAAATATGATACAATTCTAACAAGTTGAAATGAATTCAATTTAAAACAAATGCTGCTACAAAAATACACTATTTTTTTATTATATTTCTTTTCATTATTTTGTTTGCAAACAATTGTTAATACATTTTAAGTGCTTTCCATAGATTCGATAATAATCGGCTACTTTACTACTTAAAGACAATAATCGATAACAAAGTCAAGAATACTTAAGAATCGAAGGGTCGGTCGTTTGCTCAGATAGTAAGAGAATATCTCTAGATAGGATATGCGTCTATCCGGGAGACACCGACACGATGGATTTTGGCAAACTCCGCTGGTATTTATAGATAGATGCGCGAAAATTTAGTATCTTCAAGCGAGAGAAGTATGTAAACTCTCAACGCGCATTTAAGGAGACATGATGTCGCTTAAAATTTTAAATACGCGTTTTTTTTACCATTTATTTGATGAATTTATAACTGATAAAATTACATTTGCACATTCTTTTAACTATTAAAATGAAGTAAAATTATTTAATTGTATGCGCCTATAAAATAAATTTTAACACTTAAAGGATAAATAATAATAAGTAATCAAACTGTATCAATAAAAAATGTTTAATTTTTATTAATTAAGAAATAATAATATGTCAAAAATTAAATATATTTTCGATTTTTCTTTCATGACGGCGATTATATAAAAATATAAAAGATGTACACAACGTAATTAAAAAATAATCTTATAATGTTTCTTATATACATAATTTCTTTATAATAATTTAAATTATCTCAAATGTATTTCTTTCGTCAAATAAAACGTCGTACTTTTATTTATCGATCAATAGCAGCTGTTAAAACAAATTTATATACAGAGTGTATATATATATATATATATATATATATATAATGCAAAATCGTTGATGAAGATGGGAAAGTCTATTTGCCTACAAAACGATTGTGAATAACGCTTGTAATTTCCGTGTATCGCATTGCCTGCAATCTCAATTGTCGACAGTCTGAATTGCTCACTGGGTGATAGCTTACAAGCATCACCAGTACACAAAAGTAGAGATGGACAAAAGTCGATCGATTAATCAACATCCCCTTCTTCTGCTTCTTTCTGTTCAAGAAACTGATTTCCTGATGTTTTTGGCTTCTAGTAATCCCTATACCGATAACCTTTTTGTTCGATTAAGTTTTGTTATTAAACTTTATTGAACGTGCGGTGAACATATAAAATTTCTTCACTGTGAGAGAATTAAATCTTTCTTATCGAAATTAATTTCCCTGTCCCTAACTCAGCGTGTTTAATTCTTTATCGCATAATATTAACATTCATTATCCAAGCCCTTAGAGTAATCTCGATCGAACCTTAACCTCCGATTAACTTAATCAACGATCAAGTTATCAAGAAAGACCCGCAATATTTGGTTATCACAGATAGAATTACTAATGTCTTGTATTTTGGCATGTAAATAAGATTACAATTTAGATTTAGATGATAAATTATACAGTTACACAATGTGTACTGTGAAACACTTCTGTTGATTGAATTATTTATTATAATCGATCGAAGTAAGCCTTAAACTTCTTAGTTTAAATTTACATTAAAATAGTTATTTTTAAAAATTACGAATTATCATTATTGATGTTCATTAATTCAATGGAAATATTATTGAGCAGTGTAAAAAAAAATTAATTGTTTAAACATTGAGTCTTTCTTTAATATTTAATATTTGCGAAATAATAAATTGAGATACCGATGCATGTTGCAAAAGACTGCATACATGATCTCACATGTATAAACAATGCATGCATGGTCACTTTGCATAGATATAGAAAATGAAAAAAATCTCTTTAATAATTTGTAAACATTAATTACATTAGTAAAATTACTTTAGATCCTTTGCGAACGCAAGTATTTTACATTTTGCGAAAATAATTCAGATTTTTGACGCACACACATTTTTGCTTGTGTAAATGATAATTGATAGATGTTTGTATTATTTTAAGATCCGTACTTCGTAAAAGTAGAAATCTACCTCTCTCGGCTCCGTGAATAATTGAGCATAAAAATAACGCTTCTTGAAAATAAAAATCTATCAAAATCTATCAAATTAACTTAAAATTATTATATTTATTTCAGTTGCGGTCATCGTTGACAAGAGAATACGACCTCCAGATGGGCAAAGAATAAAAGAAAGAGAAAGGAAAGGACTCATCATTTATGTGTGACACGGCTAACGTATAATTTAATTATACGTTAATAGAGTTACAGACATGTTGTTTTAGAAAGGATTGAAGTGCTAAATCTTGTGTGCACATGAAAAGCAGGTGGACCTGACATTTGGATTCTCCAAGCATGGAATGTGGAAAATCCCAATGGCACAATATACAATTATAGACCACGTTTCGCATTGAAGACAACGGCAACGGGCAATCTCGTTATGCAAACCCTCTCTGGGGGGTATACCCCATTCATTTTGCATGGAAAATTGCAAATTTATCTAAATCTGTATAAACTGATTACGCATACTATTTACAGTATTTAACATATTCGATTCCAGATAGATTTGCAACTTTCTACGCGAATTAAACTAGAATAGCGTGCATAAAATGCTCAAGAAATTTTCACAGCACTCGAAATTTTAGCCACACGCAACTATGTTATTAACGATACATGCGTATACGAACTATTAACCCGATTTAATTATTTTATGTGTGGTTGTACGCATGTACACATATGCACAGTAAAATTATAATACATTGCGGCTTACCCGCAAATCCGTACTCCGAACTATTACTTATGCATAATAACGCTTGTAGTCTATCTCTCAGTATGCAATTAGAGCTGCCGACTACACAACTGAATGGAAATTGTAGCCAATGTAATTGTAAGCAAATTGAACTATTGACAATTGGTTTGGCGACAAACTTCTCTCCAAACTTAAAACTTTATCAGCATTTTATGAATTTTTTAATCTCTCTAAAGATATACATTTTTGGAAACAGAGCAAAATATTTTGCTTCACACTTCCAATTTATATTTATATAATATCATCCCCTTTAGAATTAATATATTTTGTATTTAAAATGTAATGTATGTGTAAGTATATGTCCAACATATCTAAAGGAATGTATTATTCCAGACAATTATTGTTATTATTGTTATTAATTATTGTTATTAATATAATTATTGTTATTTCTGTTGTTGTTGTTTTTTCATTACAGTTTTATTATCATTATCGTTATCATTATCGTTATCATTATCATTATCGTCATCATCATTATTATAGATATTATTATTATTATTATAAAAAAGATGTTCTAAATAAAAGTTGCTTAATTTTATAACCAAAAAAGTAATGAAGAGAGAGAGAGAGAGAGAGAGAG
>NW_012130102.1:219224-221897 GCF_000143395.1 Atta cephalotes | reverse complement strand
GTAAGAATGTTTAAATATTAAAAAACATACAGACAAAATTATAATATAATATTTATAATTTAAATAAAATATTAATACATATATACACATACATTAATAATTATAAGAAATATTTATTCCTTCCTGGTTATGCTGTAAAAAATTCCTGAAAATACCACGAAATGATAATTCGCGGTGAATAAAAAATCCGTTTGTATTAAAATGTGTACATACTACTGTGACAGTTAATTAAATCAATCAGCGCGGGACTAACTGATGCGCAAGAAAAAATTTGGACAAGCGCAAAATGTCCGTTTATTCAAGACTTACGTTCAATTGAATGACGGATCCAGGCAGAGAACCAGCGCGTGATACATGTATGAAGAGACACGTGGAAATCAATTTTTATCAAGAACAAGTCATCGGTGTTCTTATCACGAAATATCTATTTATATTAATTAATCGCAATTAATCTTAATAGCGTCGCCAATCGTCACGCTCGTGCTTTTACCGATCTACCCACTTCCCTTTTTTTCTTTTCTCTTCTTTTAAATATTAAAACTTTAATTATGTAGCTAAAATTTAAGATATTACTTATAGGCAAATAAGAATGTAAATAAAGGATATAAGATATTTAATAGCTCTTTATGTTTTATCCATTAAATATTAATAGCTTTCCTTAATATAAATATCGAGTATTCATTATTAAGGTTGTTTCGAATTTAAACACATTTAAATATTAAAGCTTATCGTTTTTTATCGCAATTAAACATAATTGCAAAAATAGATAAGTTTTTATGTGGTGTTCCCGTTAGAGTCAAAGTTTTCCCATCACATTTATCCTCGTCAAGAGACTGAAAGATCTTCCACCGAACTTCGTATCAGCAAAAATTGCATTGGATCGAGTGAAAAGAACAACGTAAGCAAGTGACGGCGCTATCGAAATCAAATGCTGAAAGTTTAAATCGAGATTTTGCTTCTTATATATATATTTTGCTTATAAACATATGCAGATATAAAGTACACGATAAAAAAAGTAATTTAAATTTGTGTATCAGATTTTCTTACGAGCACGCAAAAAAAGCTCCTAGGAGAAAAATTAATCCCACAAAATTACCTTGTATTTTCCTTATTACGGAATTTTTTTAGAAAAAAATAACTGAAATAATTTGTAACGGAAAAATAATTGAAATACATTAAAATAATTTATCTGTTATATACACTGCAATTATTGTATCACATTCACTTCAGTGACTTGACTTTTAACTTCTCTCGGGAACTTTTTTGTTTCGTATATCGATTTAAATGTTTGGTCCTGTATAAAAAAAAAAAAATGGGAAAAGGAAGTATTATCGTATTATAATGACTTCAAAGTATGTCGGGAAATTCAGTATTAAAAATCTAATCAAATTGATAAAAGATTTAATCACCTCCTTGCAGCACCGGCTCGCCCAATTCGACATAGAAAAGAGCATCCTTCTCGTAGGAGTCCTCTTCGATAATTTCCAGGTTGATAACTTTTCTGAAACAATTACAGAATAGTTCCAAACAATTGCTCTGAAAATAATAAGTTTACTAGAAAATATATATATATGGGCGCGGTTCTACGTTAAATTGAACAAAAAAATACGTATTATTTCTTTAGGACACTTATTTTTAATAATCTTATAATGTTTCTTGAGAGAGACGTGGAATTTTTTAATTTACACAAATTCCGAAATCACAATATTTTTAGAACGCTCTAATTTTGGTTAAACGGTTTAAGATTTTTCGGCGATCAATCATTTTAAAGCAGATTCATTACATTTTCCACATGAATAAACAAATTTGTAAATAACATAATTATAAATAATATAATTTTTATAGAAAGCACTGTACTTTAAGTACACACAACCAACCAAAAGGATTTAATTAATGGACTCTCACGATTTAAATAAAAAATAAACATTCACCATGGCAAATAAAAGTAAAAACATATTTTTAATTTTCCATACCTTTTTTTTAAATAAAAAAATATATATAAATTTAAAAAAATTAATTGATAAAATATTGATCTGAATAGGTATTATTATACAGATCTTTTTATAAATAATAACTGTCTGTATCTATTTTTAGATTGCGCATCAAATTTTTTAAGAAATTAAACTTATCAGATTTAATTCTCGTTATGTATAATTACGTAATTCATTGGAGACGTTAAAAGTTGTCAGACAATTAAACGCGAAACTGTCTCGTACTGTTTCGAACGTCGTGAAAATCGATTTATTACTTTAGATAATTAAGTATCGAATAACTGTACAACTTGCAGGCGCACATTAGCGACAGAAAGCATAATTGAAGACTTCTTGGAAGCGTATTCTATTTTCTATATAGTTGTAGCCAGTAGTGTATAGTCTCGGCAGGATAGTCATCAATTTTCATTGAGAACAGAAACTATGGAATACCTTTTGGTATGTAAAATACTTTCAGTTGGATAGATCAAAATTTTCGAAGCGAAAAGTTAATGTAACATGAGATTTTTTATATTATTATTGTTGTAACATCAATTATTTAAAATGCAGAGAAGAATTACTCAATAAATCAATTTCATCTTTTCTATATATTATTATTAATTATTATTACTTCATATTACTTATATTACACTGTAAAAAATAAAATGTTAATTTTAATTTAAAGTCGTACAGTGAACAAAAA
>NW_012130102.1:217446-219204 GCF_000143395.1 Atta cephalotes | reverse complement strand
AATAATAAGTAATAAGTTAAAGTAAGTAAGAAGAAGAGAGAGAGAGAGAGAGAGAGAGAGAGAGAGAGAGAGTTATATTTTTCAATTTATTATTTATTTTTCTCTATATTATTTAACTAAATTTTTATTTAATAGCAAGGTATTACAATATGAAAAATTCGGAAAATATATGCGATGGAAATTATAACTTCTTTTGTAAAGTTTCTCTTAAAAATTGCGTATTTTTTAAGTAATATAAAAAAATTGCTAGTAATGTAGAACCCGAATAAAAAATTATTACAATGTTGATCGAAAAAGCTATAAAAAGTTAAAAGAATCGTTTCATTCGTTTTCGCGTTCTATACATATGTAATGTGTATATACGCGAGCTGCAGCATCACAATTGCACGTTGCATGTGTTTTCGTGGTCTTGTAGTATGCAAATCGTAACTTGCACGTGGACGTGAGCGTCGAAACAAAATCAGACGACTTTTATTCACCGAGAAAAAGGCATCGAGATCAAAGGCTCTTTGTTTGCGCAATCTGCTGATATATCAAGTTGAAATTAAAAAGTTAATCGAGACATAACAATGATCGTAAAAATGTTGCGTAATGTTGTAAATAATGTTGCTCAAAATATGGATAAATTTTGTAGGCACGTTTTTAAAATTATTATATTTTATTTATTAGCGAGATGATTTATACATCCAGTTATTTACTTATATTTATTATTTATATGTTATTTACTTACTTTTAATATCTCCATCTTCGTCCCTTCATATACAAATTTAATATCCACGAACAGAATAAAACATCTAAAAAATTAAATTGCTTTCAAATAAGTTATTTTTTTTTTATCTTCATTAGCTCTTTTAAGTCTCATATAATTGAATAAAGTCATTATATTATACAGAGTATTCACTCGGCGTAATTACCGAAATATATCTTTCTTCGTTTGAATTTTTTAGAAAGAAGTTATGCGGTTTGAAGGAATCAATATTATAATAAAGTTAATAAAATATTTAGTTCAAAATCATATTTTTTTAGATTTTAAAGTTATCGTTGTTCTTGCCGATAAAATCCTTTATTTTTATTAATATCAAACAACGTTATGGCAAACAACGAAAATATATAATATTTATATAATATTTTTTTTCTTCAAAATTCTTCCTTTAAAAATAACCGAGACATTTTAAAAGTGAAGTTAGGAGTGACACACTGTATGTAACGTACATTTATAAATGGAGATGACAAAAGACGCAAAAACATGAATGTATAATTTGATATTACAAATCTGAATTATAAATAATCACGAAAGCCAGTGCGAAATTTTAGTGCAGTTAGTTATTGCAAAAATCTGCGAGAATTACGTGCACACTCGTCAAAATTTATCACTCTAATTAAAAACAAAATGATCGGCAATTGACACCATTTCACATTCTTCTTTTAGTTTGCGCGAAATAAGCGATCTATTCCAATAATATTCTATTCTACTAATTATCATGTCATGAATGAAGCTTTGTGTTATGGCAAAGTCATTAATAATTATGGAGAAGCACTACAGCGGACGTTTTGATCGTTTTAAAAGCCTGTGTTTCAAATTTCACATAAAATAACTTCATATAAATAACTGAATAAATAAAGTGCAATTTCCTTATCTAAACCAAGAAAAAAAGAATTATTTTTGTGTTATTTACAAAAAGAAAACGTCTTCCTCTTTAAATATTGCATAAATATTTAATAAAATAATTGAAGATTATAAAAGAGATGGAAGATTTA